>NC_034410.1:53141291-53147549 GCF_002078875.1 Numida meleagris | reverse complement strand
AGTATGCCAGTACACTGTTAGCCACATTTGATAGATTGGAGGACCTACAGAGAAGACCCCCTGTTTATGAACTGATTATTACACTCCAAAATTATGAGCAAAAACTCCCCCCCAAACCACGCTTCTATTTCAGCTATCTCAGAGGTAAGAGAAAGATTGGTGAAAGTGGAGAAGAAACAGAATGGTTTAGTGGAGGATGTGTCCCTCTTGATGGATTGTGATGAACCCGTAGCAGTATCAGAAACACCTGATGGAGATCAGGATGATCAGAAGAGCCTAATGAAGAAGCTGATCAAAGTGATGGAAGATCATGAATGCTCCTCCTCACCTGTATCATCAAAAATCTCAGCTATCAAAGGCAGACGCCTTCCTGCTCGAGCAAATGATGGTGGCAGATCTATGGCACGTGCCGCCTTGTGGAGTTACTTACGCGAGCATGGACAAGACATGAAAAAATGGCATAAGAAACCCACTCCTGTACTACGAGCACGGGTGAGAGAATTACAATGCAGATTAACCACCGATGAAATTGCTGAAGTCACTACAGGTAACCAATAGAGGGGCCCTGCCCTCAGTCAGGGGAGGGAAAGGGATAATAGAGTCTATTGGACTGTGTGGGTTCGATGGCCTGGCACTTCAGACCCACAGAAATACGAGGCACTGGTGGACACTGGTGCGCAGTGCACTCTAATGCCCTCGAGTCATGAGGGGACAGATTTGATTTGTATTTCTGGAGTGACTGGGGGCTCTCAAGAATTGACTGTGCTGGAGGCAGAAATAAGCCTTACTGGTAAAGACTGGCAAAGACATCCTATTGTGACTGGCCCAGGGGCTCCGTGTATACTTGGTATTGATTACCTTAGAAGGGGACATTTCAAGGATCCCAAAGGGTATCGATGGGCCTTTGGAGTAGCTGCTGTGGACACAGACAACATTAAGCAGCTGTCTGTTTTGCCTGGCCTGTCAGAAGATCCCTCTGTGATGGGGCTGCTAAAAGTAAAACAGCAACAGGTACCAAATACCACAAAAACGTTGCACAAACGGCAGTACCGCACCAACAGGGATTCCTTGCTCCCCATTCATAAGTTGATTCGTCAACTAGAGAGCCAGGGAGTGATCAGCAAAACTCACTCACCTTTTAACAGCCCCATATGGCCAGTGCGTAAAGCCAGTGGAGAATGGAGGCTGATGGTAGACTACCGTGGCCTGAATGAAGTCACACCCCCACCGAATGCTGCTGTGCCAGACATGCTAGAACTCCAGTATGAACTGGAGTCCAAAGCAGCCAAGTGGTATGCCACCATTGACATTGCTAATGCCTTCTTCTCCATTCCTTTGGCCACAGAATGCAGGCCACAGTTCGCTTTTACCTGGAGGGGCATTCAGGATACCTGGAACCGTTTGCCCCAGGGGTGGAAAAACAGCCCAACCATTTGCCATGGGTCGATTCAAAGTGCACTGGAACAGGGCGGTGCTCCCGAGCACCTGCATTATATTGATGATATTCTTGTGTGCGGCAATACAGCAGAGGAAGTTTTCAAGAAGGGGGAGAGAATAATCCAAATCCTTCTGCAAGCTGGTTTTGCTATTAAGCAAAGCGAAGTGAAAGGGCCTGCACAGGAAATTCAGTTCCTAGGAGTAAAGTGGCAAGATGGGCGTCGTCACATCCCAGCAGATGCGATCAACAAAATCACTGCCATGTCTCCACCCGCTAACAAGAAAGAGACACAATCTTTTTTGGGTGTAGTGGGCTTTTGGAGAGTGCACATTCCAAACTATAGCCTCATTGTAAGCCCCCTTTATCAGGTGACACGGAAGAAGAATCATTTTTCGTGGGGCCCTGAGCAGCAGCAGGCTTTTGAGCAAATTAAACTAGAGATAGCCCGTGCCGTGGCCCTGGGGCCAGTACGGATGGGAGAGGATGTAAAGAACATCCTCTACACTGCTGCTGGAGAGAAAGGTCCCACCTGGAGTCTGTGGCAAAGAGCCTCAGGAGAGACCCGGGGCCGACCCCTGGGATTCTGGAGTCGAGAGTACAGGGGGTCCGAAGAGGGCTACACTCCAACTGAGAAGGAGATCTTAGCCGTGTATGAGGGGGTTCGAGCTGCTTCTGAAGTAATTGATACTGAAACACAGCTTCTTCTTGCCCCTCGACTGCCAGTGCTCAATTGGATGTTTAAAGGAAAGGTTCCCCCCACTCATCATGCTACTGATGCCACCTGGAGTAAGTGGATTGCATTGATTACTCAGCGAGCTCGGATGGGGAATCTCAGTTGTCCAGGGATCTTAGAAGTGATCACGGACTGGCCTGAAAGGTAAAAAGTTCGGAACATTGTCAGCGGAAGAGGTACCACGTGCTGAAGAGGCCCCACCGTACAACGAATTACCAGAAAATGAAATTTGCCCTGTTCACAGATGGATCCTGTCGTATTGTAGGGAAGCATCGCAGATGGAAAGCTGCTGTGTGGAGCCCTACACGACAAGTTGCAGAGGCCACTGAAGGAAAAGGAGAATCCAGCCAATTTGCAGAGGTAAAGGCTGCCCAGCTGGCATTAGATGTTGCTGAACGGGAGAGGTGGCCAATGCTTTATCTTTACACTGACTCATGGATGGTGGCAAATGCCTTATGGGGGTGGTTACAGCAGTGGGAACAAAATAACTGGCAGCGAAGGGGTAAACCTATTTGAGCTGCTGAACTGTGGAAAGATATTGCTGTCCAAACAAAGAATATGGTTATAAAGGCGCGTCATGTAGATGCTCATGTGCCCAAGAGTCGAGCAACTGAAGAACAGAAGATCAACCATCAGGTAGACCGAGCCGCCAAAATAGAAGTGGCTCAAATAGACCTAGATTGGCAAAACAAGGGTGAACTGTTTCTAGCTCGCTGGGCCCATGAGACCTCGGGCCACCAAGGAAGAGACGTGACGCGTAAGTGGGCTAGAGACCAAGGGGTGGACTTAACTATGGACGCTATTACACACGTTATCCATGACTGTGAAACATGTGCCACAATTAAACAAGCGAAGAGGATGAAACCTCTCTGGGGGGAAGGGCGATGGCAGAAGTATAAATATGGGAAGGCGTGGCAGGTGGATTATATCACCTTGCCACGAAGCCGCGATGGTAAGCGTTACGTGCTCACCATGGTGGAGGCAACCACTGGGTGGCTCGAAACATATGCAGTACCCCATGCTACCGCCCGAAACACCATATTAGGCCTCCAGAAGCAAGTCCTGGGGCGGCATGGCACTCCGGAAAGGATTGAGTCCGATAATGGGACTCATTTCAGAAATTCCCTTGTGGACAGTTGGGCCAAAGATCATGGCATTGAGTGGATATATCACATCCCCTATCATGCACCAGCTGCTGGTAAAATCGAGCGGTATAATGGGTTGCTAAAAACTATGTTGAGAGCCATGGGTGGTGGAACATTTAAGCACTGGGAGAAGCATCTAGCAGAAGCCACCTGGTTGGTCAACACTAGAGGATCAATCAGTCGAGCTGGTCCTACCCAGTCTAGCTCCCTACATACTACAGAGGGAGATAAGGTCCCTATACTACACGTAAAGAGCATGCTGGGGAAGGCGGTTTGGGTTCTTCCAGCCTCTGGAAAAGGGAAACCTCACCGTGGCACTGTGTTTGCTCAGGGACCTGGATCCATGTGGTGGGTGATGGGGAAAAGCAGGGATGTCCAATGCGTACCGCAAGGGAATTTGATGCTGGGGGAATGCAGATAGTGATTCCATGTATATACAGGCATATAGATACGTATGTAATGTATGTTAATTATTGTTCGTTTGTATATAAATATATGTTAAGCATGATGTAGTGATGTGGAATAAGGGGTGGAATGTTATGGTTTTGTGACTTTTGTTGTCGGTATTCCACATCATTACATCATGTAAGGTACGGGCAGTTAAAGAGTTAATTCCCTGGTTACTGCAAACTACCTTTTTTGGTGTGGCCCTCTGAGGGGGAGGGGAGGAAGTGCACTCCCCAGGGGTCTTTGCGTTGGAGGGAAGGGGGTGAAGCCGCGTGGGAGACGCGGGGTCTGTTCCTTCCTGCCCGGCGGAGAAAGCACGTGGTCCTCCTGCAGTTTACTGTGCAAGATTTTCAGCCTGTAAACCCTCTATTATAATTCTACTAGCCTCATTTTGATATATTTAGTAAAATTAGTTGTTCCTCCTCAGATTGGTGCTGCTGTTTTTTTTGTGTTTGATCCTCCTACGAGTCCCCTCTTCCCTTTGTTTTCCCAGGTTGTGGCTCCGCGGCTTCTCTGCCGCTTTAGCTGCCGGACCCCCCGGGGGCCGGCCCCTACTCGCTGGCAATTTTTTTTTTTTCCTTCCTCTTTTCTCGTTCTTTTTTTTCTTTCAGGCCTGTCCCCCTTGTCACGGACGCAGACCCTTAGATAATACCGTGACAGAGGGACATGGACATACTGAACAGAGTCCGGCCAAAGACCATGGAGATGATGAATCATCTGGAATATCCCCCCTCTGAATCAAGGATGAGAGAGCTGGGATGCATTAGCTCAGATTAGATCTCACCAGTGTAGCCCTGAAGGGAGATCATAACAAGGACACAATTAAGCTCTATTAAATGGTTCCCAGTGAGAGGACAAGAGGTAATGAGCACAAACAGACACAGGACATTATGTCTGAACATTAACAAACATTCCTTTACTGTGTGGGGGCTTTTAAAAGCTCCTCCCAAATAATATAAGTTTGAAGAAACAGATGGGAAACCAGGAGCCAGATATTTAAATGCACCTCTAAGAATATGAATAATTCATTAAGATGTTTTATGTCATCCATGAATAGAATTCTTATTCTTACTGCCAGCTTTTACATTCTTAAAAAAAATTGCCTAATTGGTAAATTGTCGACGGTTTACGGGCGTTAGGCCCGATTCCGTGACAAAGGGGACGGGGGACCCAAGGGCCCACGTNCTCTATTATAATTCTACTAGCCTCATTTTGATATATTTAGTAAAATTAGTTGTTCCTCCTCAGATTGGTGCTGCTGTTTTTTTTGTGTTTGATCCGCCTACGAGTCCCACTCTTCCCTTTGTTTTCCCAGGTTGTGGCTCCGCGGCTCCTCTGCTGCTTTAGCCGCCGGACCCCTCGGGGGCCGGTCCCTACTCGCCGGCAATTTTTTTTTTCCTTCCTCTTTTCTCGTTCTTTTTTTTCTTTTGGGCCTGTCCCCCTTGTCACGGACGCAGACCCTTAGATAATACCGTGACAAATATTGGTGGAGAATGCGGGCAATAGATCTGCTTTCAATTTTTGGAATGATGCATAAAGGATTAACGGTCATCATGTTCCTCGGAACATACTGGTTTCTGGTTAAGGCTATCATGTTCTGTGTTGGAGTTGTGTGTACATATAACTACATAATGGCGCTGATGGAGATACCGGCCTGGTGTTTGTACCTCCCGGAGGGAGTGGCTAGTTTTACAAACAGCACCGTGGTGAGGCTGGCTTCCAGGTTCTCCTCTCAGTTCCTTACGCACCCTTGGAATTTCAATCTAGCAATCGTGATACCAATTCCTTTGAATGTTTTCCTCCTAATAATAATTCACATTATGTGACGGAAACTCTCCCCAAAACCGGAAAATGCTGAGTGGCAGGGAATATGGAGAGGCCTAGGGAAGACCTTAGAAACATGGGGACTCCCGGTGTCATGGGATTTCACCCTTGAACACCTGTGGGATCCTGAGAAGCTCGGTCAGTTTTTGAGTCAGGGATGGCGCGGCCTCGGCAGATCTGAGGAGGCACAACTTATTTGGGGCCTGGCTTGTGCTTATCAAGCTCTATACAACACTGTTCTTGAGAGAGAGAGTTTCCCGGCTGAAATTCGAACCAGAGGGGGAAGCCCCCAGGCTAAACCTGAGCAAGCACAGGACGCACCAGTATCCGTGGCAGTTGCTCCTGTGGAAAGACAGAAAGGGAAACGGGTGTCCTCGCAGCTGGAACGGAAGGAAGAAGCGGAGAAGGTAGAGGAAGATCCAGGCGAGGGGCCCTCCCCAAACCCATCATCATCAACAAAGACAACAGAAGACAACAAGAGACATGGAGGGGATAGCGAGGAGGAAGGTGTCACTATTACAACTGTCCGCCGACCTCTGAAAATGACCGAGATCATAGGCTCAAGAAAGGAGTTTACACGGCACCCGAACGAAACCATTGTCACCTGGATGCTTCGGTGTTGGGACAATGGGGCCAGCAGTGTGCTCCTGAATGGTAATGAAGCTCGCCAA
>NC_034410.1:53120775-53135461 GCF_002078875.1 Numida meleagris | reverse complement strand
GCTTCTATCTTTTCCCTCCGGCTGGAAAATGGTAACAAAGGAGCAAAGTGCCGTGGGGACTGTAGTAGTCCTTCTCTTCTGAGAACCAGGTACATTCACTACATGATGTTATGATGTGGAATACCAATAACCGAAAATCACAAAACCATGACATAAATTCTATCAAGTAAAATTGATCTCTGTTTGCCATGATCAGAAACAGCAGAATAGATACACAAGTACAATTATTAGTAACTAACAGTGACTCAGATATCTTGATATGCTTACATGTGCATATGCAAGAGTCCCATCAAAAAAAGAAACATCCAGACCTAAATTCCAGCCTGTATTTCTGTAAAATAATCAAAGAAGTTTCATACTTTCAGCAAGCTAAAGTGAACTGAAGAAACATTACACAAGGTGCTTTAACGCATCTTGCAGATGCTGTATTAAGTAGATGATTATTAATAAACATGCAAAACAAAAAACTATATTGAAGATGTCCTGTCAAAAAAAGATCTACTGGCTAAAAGAGTCCACAAGGTAGACTTTTAGGTGTCAGAGGTGGTACTTCTCTTTTCCTAAATTAATTCAGTTGTATCTCCTGCATGGTTAAAAAAAAAAAGAAAAAATCAGATAAACACAAAATTAAAACTAAACAAACTACTCTGATTAGTACTAGTCTTTCTGATCTTTGATTAGACCAGCACTCATAATTTCTAAGCTATGTGATAATGCAGACAATGAATTCTTCCTGTGCTATCAGGTCACACTGTTCTGTGGGTTTGGTGTGTAGAGGCTACTCAAAGGTCACGGAGGAGGTAAAATAAAAAAGGATGTCAGGATCTGGGGTAAACCTGTACTATTAGCAGTAGGAAGCTATTCATCTGTTTGTAGATCATCCATTAAGATCTTCAAAGTTTTGAGATGAGTAAGGGAGAAATCATGGAATTACAGAATGTCAGGTATTGGAAGGGACCTCAAAAGATCATCTATTCCAATCCCCTGCTGGAGAAGGAACACCTAGATTAGGTCACACAGGAATGCGTCCAGGTGGGTTTTGAATGCCTTCAGAGGAGACCCCACAACCTCTCTGGGCAGTGGGGTGTTACCAGTGCTCTGTTAACCTCACCATGAAGAAGTTCTTTCTCCTATTTATGTGGAACCACCTACATTCCAGCTTGTACCTGTTGCCCTTTGTCCTATCATTGGATGCCACTGAGAAGAGCCTGGCTCCATCCTCCTGACACTCACTCTTCACATATTTGTAAACATTAATGAGGTCACCCCTCAGTCTCCTCCAAGCTAAAGAGACCCAGCTCCCTCAGCCTTTCCTCATAAGGGAGACGCTCCAGTCCCTTAATCATCTTTGTGGCTCTGTGCTGGACTCTCTCAAGCAGTTCCCTGTTCTTGTTGAACTGAGGGGCCCAAAACTGGATACAGTATTCCAGATGCAGTCTCACCAGGGCAGAGTAGAGGGGGAGGAGAACCTCTCTTGACCTATTAACCACACCCTTTTGTCATGGTTTTGTGATTTTTGTTGTCAGTATTCAACATCATAACATCATGTAGTGCAATGGGAGTTAAAGAGTTAATGCTCCAGTTCCGTGGATCATGGATAGTTCCAGGTACCTGGTTCTCAGAAGAGAAGAACTACATTTCCCAGATAACTGCTCACTGTTCTGTTACCATTTTCTGCTCAGAGGGAAAGATAAAAACTGTTCGCATATCACGAGATGTCCCTTTTTGCTCCTCACTCTCCTTCTGCTCATCCCGGCAGCATCTCCCTCCCTAGCCGCCTCACCACCAGCATTAGAGCAAGGCTTTTTGGTTTTCAGACACTCATTTTATTTATTAGCTTCAATTTTAATTGTATTATATTGTGTTGTTTTGCATTCCGATATTTTATTTAGTAAATTAGTTTGTTTCTCCTCAGATCATTGCTGCTGTTTTGTTTTTAGGCCCATCTCTCTACCCTTTCCCCTTTCCCTTTTTTCCCGGGGCATGGATCCGTGGGTTCCCCCACCCCATTAGTCACAGAACTGGGCCAAACTTGCCCGTAAGCCGTTGACACCCCTTCTAATACAGCCCAGGATGCAAATGGCCTTCTTGGCCACAAGGGCACAGTGCTGGTTCATGGTCATCCTGCTGTTCACCAGGACCCCCAGGTCCCTTTCCCCTACATTGCTCTCTAACAGGTCAGTCCCCAACCTGTACTGGTACCTGGAGTTGTTCTTGCCCAAATGCAAGACTCTACACTTGCCCTTGTTATATTTCATTAAATTTCTTCCTGTTCAACTCTTCAGCCCATCTAGGTCTCACTGGATGGCAGCACAGCCTTCTGTGCGTCAGCTACTCCTCCCAGATTTGTATCATCAGCAAACTTGCTGACAGCGTACTCTATTCCCTCATCCAAGTCACTGATGAATATATTGAATAATACTGGTCCCAGTACAAACCCTTGAGGGACTCCACTAGATGCAGGCCTCCAACTAGACTCTCTCCCATTGACCACAACTCTCTGGCTGTTTTCCTTCCACCCATTTACAGTTCACCTCACCACCCATTTGTCCAGACTACATTTCCTCAGTTTAGCTGTGAGGATGCTGTAGGAGACAGTGTCAAATGCTTTACTAAAATCAAGACAGACCACATCCACTGCTTTACCAACATCTATCCACCTGGTTATGTCTTCATAAAAGGCTATCAACCTGGTTAAGCATGACTTCCCCTTGGTGAAGCCATGTTCACTGCCCCTTATGACCCTCTTATCCTTGATATGCTTAGAGACAGAGCCAAGAATAAGTTCTTCCACCACCTTTCCAGGGATGGAGGTGAGGCTGACTGGTCTATAGTTACCGAATACTGAATTAAATCTAAAGACAGAGAATACAGTAGAAGTAGAAATTTTTGAAGATCCACCCAACATTTAAATACGTTAGCACGTAACTAGAAAGCTCTGCTTAGTAACTTTGAACTCACATATACAGGTTTCAGGAAGAGCATATTCCTTCCATACTTACTTATCATTGTATTGACTGAACTCCATCTTCCTCAACTACAGTCAAGTGTACTAGCACTAAGTGGAAACAAACGAGGGCCTTGAAGAAAAGTATCTACCTCAAAATTTAGCAGCCCATTCGGCAAGCACTAGTCATTTCACATTCTGCTTATATCCTCACTCCCAGAAGTCCAAGTAAACTGAACATATCTGTCCTAAAATTAAAACAATTAAAATACTGAAAGAATAATTATTTCTGAAGACAGTGACAGTACAGTGTGTATACATTAATTTATTTGTGTCAGATCTGCATATATCCAAAATGGTCTGATCAGCTGAATTCAAAGCACATGCTAGAGAGAAAACACTCCATGAAGATTTTACAGTACCTGTATTACACTGTAGCAGGAAAAGAAACAACAACAAAAAACCACCATGAATGGCGCATTATAGAAATCTGAGGCTTTCCAATTTGTGAGGAAGAGGTTTAATGCCCCAAAACAACAACCTTAATATTTTCTGTTTTCTCTGGGCATTTTATGTAACAGTATTCACCTACAGTATGCTGTAATTTCCAGAGAACATGCAGATTCACAGAAGGTTGGATTTCTTCTGCAATAGTAGTTACATGTTTCAGGCTTGAAGAATCAAGAAGCGCAATCCACTTTCAACCAAAACGATCTGCCTGTCCCAAACTTCAAAACTTACTGTTTCTTCCAATTGTGATAGCTTTTTTTTTTCTTTTCTTCCCCCCGCCCCCCTTTTAAGAAACAGAGGTGGCCAGCAGGGAGAGGGAGGTGATTGCCGCCCACCTCTACTCAGCTCTTGTGAGGCCCCCATCTGGAGTACTTCGTCCAGGCCTGGGGGCCCCAGCACAAGAATGATGCAGAGCTCTTGGAATGGGTCCAGAGGAGGGCCACCAAGATGATCAGAGGGCTGGAGCACCTCTCCTATGAGGAAAGGTTGAGGGAACTGGGCTTGTTTAGTTTGGAGAAGAGAAGGCTCCGGGGAGACCTCATTGTGGCCTTCCAGTACTTGAAGGGAGCGTGTAAACAGGAGGGGGAACAATTGTTCACGAGGGTGGATAGCAGTAGGACAAGGGGGAATGGTTTTAAACTGAGACAGGGGAGGTTTAGGTTAGATATTAGGGGGAAGTTTTTCCACACAGAGGGTGGTGACGCACTGGAACAGGTTGCCCAAGGAGGTTGTGGATGCCCCAGCCCTGGAGGCATTCAAGGCCAAGGCTGGATGTGGCTCTGGGCAGCCTGGTCTAGTGGTTGGTGACCCTGCACACAGCAGGGGGGTTGAAACTCGATGATCTTTGAGGTCCTTTTCAACCCAGGCCATTCTATGATTCTATGAGTTAATAAAAGATATGCCTCCTTCCCACAATCCTTACCAGAAATTCAAGAAAGAATAACATACAAAATACCATTACCATAAAATTACTGAATGGTTGAAGTTGGAAAGGAACTCTTCAGACCATTGATAGTCCAAACATCCTTCTCAAACTGTGTCCAATCACTTTTCAAGTATCTCCAAGGACAAATATTTCACAGCCTCCCTGCAACCTGTTCTAGCGTTTGACCACCCACACAGTAAAAATGTTTTTTCTTGCTATCAGACAAAATTTCATGTTAAGTTTTACCTGTTACCTCTTAACCTTTCACTCAATACTACTGAGAAGAATTTGTATCCATATTCTTTACTCCCTCTGTGCAAGCCTTCTCCCCTCCAGACTGAACAGTCCCAGTTCTGTCAGAACCTCTTCTTATGAAAATGCTCCAATGCCTTCATCTTCATGGCCCTATGCTGGACTTGAGTCTCCAGGAAGCCCATGTCTTCCTCGTACTGGGAGCCCACAGCTGTATACAGCATTCCAGACACTGCCTCATCAGTGCTGAGTAGAGAGAAAGGATCATCTCCCTTGATCTGCTGGCAACATTCTGAGGTAGTTCAGGTTACTACTGGCCATCTTTGCAGCAAGTTTTCATTTCCAGCTCATAGTCAGCTCATTGTCTACTAAGGACCCTAAGATTCCTCTCTGCAGAGCTGCTTGACAGCCAGTTGGCACCCTAAGTGTATTTGCACACATCGCTATGTTTTTGCCTTTTTATGCTTCTGTCCAAATTCAATGCATCCACATTTTGAACAGAAGATGAAGTTTTGGCCAGTCCATTTGAACACAACACAGGAGAAATACTAAGCTGGGAGAAGAAATACAACTCACAACTTTAGGATTATCTACTCTAGAATAAACTCTTCCTAAAGACTAAATGCATTATGAATTTTCACTTCCTGTTCACCTTTATAGTATGTTCAGCATTTTAAAGCACCTCCTGATACCCTTACTTTAATACTATGCTGTATGAGAAAACAAAACTAGTTGTCATTGTAAAGGCAAAAAGCACTAAGCTACATTCAAAAGCAATTGCAGCTACTTACAGGGAAGAGATCCGTAATGACTATTAAATAATATAACCTCTCATTTGTGATATGCCTCCTAGGTACACAGGGCTGGAAACTGAGAAGGTATATCAATGTAAATAATCACCACACGACTGCTTTGTTTCTTATACTCTTATCCTCTGGGTCTCAGTAATTATTCAGTATTAGCAAAATATCCTGGACAGGTTACAAACCTGTCAAGAACTGAAACAGTTATTCTTTGACATCAACTGCTTCCCTTGATAAAATTTGAGACCAGAAATATTTTTCACATTTAAGGTCTCAAAATCATACACTCAATCCACGGCAAAAGCTAGTTTGCATCCAAATACCACATAAGTGCAACCAAACTTACCTACGAGTTGGTCTTGACAACATGGCATTACCCTAAAATGGAAAAGACTCCAGAACTTAATGCCATGTAACAATACCTGTGTTACCTTATATATTTTAAAGCACAAACACCGCATGGCCTAGACTAATTTACTTCTTTTAAAAAAAAAAAAGTAATCCTATTTTGCTTCATATATCTATTTAGGGCTCTTTATTCCAACACATATGCACTGCATAAAAAGTTTTAGAACCAGAGCTACCTCACAGCCAGGAAGCATGGAGGATGAATAGACAAGCAAACAGCTGCCTGTACTACGCTTTCTTTACTGAATCTATCAGGATCTACACTCCAAACCAAGTCACAGGCTATTCCACTTCCCGCAAGAAGGCCATGGACCTATTTTCAAAACATCAAAAATGAACTCAAATTACTTTTCCCTCTTCACAGCCTGGGTGCTAAGAAAAGAAGAGACTGAAGATAGTACCTGAAATATAAACTAACGATATCCTTAATCTGACTTTACTTCAAGGTGCTGCAAAAGCAGAGACTTGTATTTTCTTCTTCTTTCCCAATCATTCAAGTCCAGGACTCTCTACCTGACAGAAATTTAACAACTTCATTAACAAAGAGAGGGTGAGCCCGAAGTGGTATTGATTAGTTGAAAAGTCTATCCAGATCACAAGAGAAACAGAAAATGTGATGGAAGCAGCAAACGTCATGAACATCTCCAGGCGCACATTATTTCTATTTACATACCCAAGACACAATTGTATTAGAATTCTTCTACTACTAAGTGCCTGTAATTCACTACAGGTCATTAAATGCTAGGCTGGAATACACATCTTGAAGGGTTGCTCCTCCTCCACAGAAACCACACCCAGTAAAAACAAAAAGTTAAGCTAATCCCGCACCTTAAAAACCAGCATTGGAAACAAACAAACAAAAAACAATTTATTCTACTTGTGGCATTCAATCCCATTCCAGGTTGGGTTCCTAAACCCCTCTTCATGTGGCACGTGCTCCACTTTGTCACCTGTAGGGCACTGGAGGGGACAGGGAGTACTCACCAGTAGCATGCACCTTAGACATCTCCTCTTGAACCCTTGTAAAACTCCACATGGAAACACCCTGAACACCACAATCTTATAAATGCCCGTGCAACAGGAGCAGGTCAGTAGCACCGCCCTCTGCAGAGTATGGCAAGCATGGGGAGCGAAGGGGGGATAATGGCGGTCTGAGAAGCAGCAAGTTTTCCAGAAATCAAATGGCTTTTTTAGTGGGTTTTTTTTTTTTTTTTTTTTTGAGTGCCGTTTGCTCGTCACTTGAAACTCATATGTTTCCTCCTGGACAAAGTTTTCCTAGCACATCCTGCAGAACACGCACAGACCAGCCACCCTCAGTATTACAGGCTCCACAGCACTGCGGTGCGCAGGAGGCAGGTAACAACAGGTGGTGCCTCAGTCCGAACGCCCCTGACACCACGCATTCGGCTGAGATCACCGCAGCTCTGCCCGTTGCCCACGAACGTTACTGCGGAGCGATGCGCGCTCCTCCTCTCCGCGTCCAGCGTAGCCCACCAGCCCCTTCTCTGACTCCCGCCGAGCACGATAATCACACTTACCTGTATTCGGCCGGGCCTCCGCCATGCCAACGCTTTCCTCCCGCTCCCGCCCCCACCACCAAGGTCCAGCTTCCTAGCGGCCGCGCACGCGCCCAAGCCCTACCAACACCCCCTCGGCCTAGCACAGCTAAGCATGCGCAGCCGCACTGAAGGGACCGGTACGGGCGGCAGAGAAGGGGGCGGTGCGAGGGGGTAAGGGCGGGGCCGGGGGGAGCGCGGGTTCAAGGGCGGGGTCGGGCGCTCGGCGAAGTCCGTGGTGGGGAATTGTGTCGTGTCTGCCGGCACTGTAATAAACGGAAAGTCGGAAATTTGGGGACTGAAACGGAGGAAGAAAGGAAGCGTAATAGCAACGAAGTACTAGCGCTGGCAGTAAACTGGTTGCTTGCTTGGCAATTGACTTCACAGCTGTAGCCCTTCCCTGAAATGGGCTCCCTGTACTGGCTGCATTTCAGAGCCTATTGGTCGAGCAGAAAGGAAAGAATAGAATAGTCCTTCACTTTGGGCTCAGTGCACAAAAGAGGTGTTTTCTCTAGAAACAAGAGTATAAAGTAGGAATGTGGCATCTGGCATCTACTACATCCTGCGTGCACTACTCCAGGGAGGTGGTAGTGGAATGTACTTGCTGTCCTAAATGAGTGCTGGAACTTTAGCTTCTGTTGGAAAGCCCACACATGGATTTCCATAATACAGTCCGTGCTGCAGACAAACCTTGTAATGCTCCAGCTAAAATTACTCCGTAGAACCACATGCTTTGTCATACTGCAGCTTTCAGCATGAACATTTAACCATTGTATGATTCACACCTCCCTGCAGAGGTTTACAGTGTCATGGTTACAGTATGTCTGCAGAACACTTCTATACTTTTTTCCATTGCAGTGTAGTAGCTCCAGAGTCCTTACAGAGATGCTGATATTTTCAGATACTGAGTAACTTCCATAGCAACTGCAGCTCTGAAAAATGGCACCTCTGAGGAACACTACTGGCATACAGTATGCATTCTGTCCTCTGCACCCTCATCATGAAATTCTCAGATCAAAGTTCCATTTGCAGAATAGTTCTTCTCATTCTAGTCATCAAAGTTCATGGCTCCAAAGCTCTTAAAGAAAGCGTAGGCTTCTTTTGCACAAACTCTAGTCACTGGTATGCAGCCCGGACTCCTGCCACTGCAGCAAAGAAAGCACACAAGCCGCTACAACAACAGCCTTATGAAGATGCTGCTACATACTTGGATTATGAATACAATATGAAGTGCTTTGCCGTATTTAAGTTCTTATCTAAGCTGGCAAAGAAGAGCAAATGGCAGCAGTAGAGTTAATGCATCCTTTCAGAGGTGATGCATGGTTTTCCTGCTGAGGTAGACCTCTGACTCATGTTCTTTGTCACTACTACAGAGACATGACCATAACATTCACACAGAACCACTACATTTTTTTTAATACCACTTCACGTATATACTGCGGCACTACCACTTCAGTATACACACTCTTTTGCTACCATGAATAAGTACAGCTGTGGTATGGTTAGCACTATAATAATTTGCACCTATGTGTGCTGCTGCAAAAATGTCAGTTACTAGGTCAATACACATTTTCCCTGATTATACCTTTTTTTTATACCTACACAGTTCTGTGCTGTTGTTGTTGTGTTTTTCTTAACTTTGCACTGGGCAAATTCCATTCATTCATGATAGTCTGACATAATTGTCCAGCATTTCTGTACAGGCATGTGATTTTATTCTCTTCTTTAGCTTGACCAAAATAGTCTTTTTATCTTTTCCTCATCTTTTCTCCCTTTCAATCCAAGGATAGGAGCAAGGTTCTTCCCATCAAAACTTACTTGAATGAAACATATATATGTTTTTCTATTTCATCTTCCTTTAATATTTCTCCCTCCTTCCCTGTGCCTTTTATTACTCATATCTTTTCTCAGTGGCCGCTTTTTGCCTTCTGACCTGTATGACTGTCAGGAAGCAGCAGGGACACAATGCTGCATATGGAACATATAGGCATTCTGATCTCATGGGTGGCAACCCTGCCCATGGCAGTGGGGTTGGAACTAGATGATTTTTAAAGTTCCTTCCAAACCAAGTCATTCTGTGATTCTATGAATGTAGAGCTCGGAGCTGAGAAGTCAGCAAATTCCACAATACAGAAGCAAGAAGAGCAGAGTAGTTTCAATAACAGCTCATATTCAGTTATAGTTCAGGCAACAATCCAGATTGCCCAGCAAACCTGTAGCAACTGGGCAGCTCAAACCAGAAATCAATCAGTAAGAGAGGTTACTGAACGTATAAGCAAAATGAATACTAACAAATTATAAGGACCAGATTTCATACACTGAACAATTCTAAAATGATTCAAGGCCAAAATACAAACTTTCATGTATAACAGCTAATATAAAGCTGCTTTGGTAGCAGGAGAATTGGATATGTTACCTGTAATGACAATTTTTTAAAAGGATACCTTAAGAAAATCTGGATAAATACAGGTCTGATGTCTATGGTAGGAAATTTAACAAAAACTCTATGATAGATTAGAATTAGTAGGCATATGCATAAAGATGCTGCAATGAGGATGAGTCAAAATGGCTTTTCTTAAGGGAAGAACTGCCTTAAAATTCTACTGAAATTCCTAGGAGTCAATAAGCTTGTGGCCAAGAGAGATAAAGTTGAACATGGATTTTCAGAAGGTCATTCATTAAAAGCTCTTAAAAATTACACTGCCAGGAAACAAGTATCTGCAGAGGTAAATAACTGGCTAAAAGGCAGGAAGTAAGAAAGCAGGAGTCAATAATCCATTTCCACAATAAAAGGGATTCAACAATATAGACCCATATGGATTATTCTGGAACCTAATTGTGCAACATATTTACCAAGGATCTGGAAGCAGTGTCAAAGTATGTTCATGGTATGATGTTTTTTAGGGAGGTGTAGGCAGACTGAGAAGAACTACAATCAGAAAAGTCTTAGGAGTATTTGGGTAAAAAATGGAAGATGAAACCCAGGAAAGCTAAAGTAAAGGAGTGCATAGGGGAAGAAACAGTCCTAACTTCACATTTAAAATAGAACAGCCCTCAGCTATTGCAACAGTTATTACAAAGAGTTGTATGAAAATATCTTCTCTGTGAAATATATCTTCTTTCTCTGTGAGAAATATCTTCTCTGTAGTGTGAAAGAAAGCACTTGTAAGAAAGGAGCAAAGAACAAAATAGAGAAAACATCAAGATGGTCTATAAATTGATAAATTGTGCACAAACATGGTCTCACCCTCCATCTCAAAAGAAAAATGGGGAATGTTTCAAGAAAGGGCAAGAAAAAGAGGATTAAAAGAATGCAATGGCTTCTATACAGCGAATGACTTTCATAAACAAGCCTTCTGGAAAAGAAAGTGTATGTCAGTGGGGATGTAATAGAGACCTGTAACTTGTAGAGCAGCACAAAAGGAGGAAAAAAAACTTAGGACTGACCTTACCATCCTTTGACAGCTGATGTCAAATAAAAGATTGTTTGCAGCATAGTTGGCTATGCAGGACTGAATAAAGTAAAATGTCAAGTTTAAACTGCACTTGGTCTAACAAATATAGGTGCCTTGATGATCAAACAACTCAGAAACTGAATGAAAGTATACTGGTGGAGTGTTACATTAGTATGATAACATCACATGATATTAGTAGTAGAATTGCTACTAATCTTTGGAAGATCTAAGCATGAACCCCAGTGTGCCACACAGAAAAGTCCTCCTTAGCAAGTTGGCTGATGATACTAAGCTGAGAGGTGCTGTTGGCTCCCTGGAGGGATGGGAGGACTTGTAGAGGGATCCAGATGCATTGGACAGTCAACAATGGCATAAAAGTTGACAAAGAAGAATGCTGGGTGCTGCATCTGGAATGGGGTAATGCCGGGCACGGGTACAGAGTGGACAATAATATGAAGCATCTTAAACTTAACCAAGGGGTAATGCTGTATTGCTATTCATAATGCCATCACCTCCATAGAAGAAGCTCATGCTAAGATGAAAAAAATTGTCAGACTTCTGAACTGTTCAAATCACTCCAACCAAGACTTGTTCAAGGGACCCTCACCCAGATGCTGGTTTACCACCTTTTTATGGTCCTGGGGGCTTATCGGGTGGAGAAAATGGCTGGCACAAATTGGACTAACCTTGTTAATTGGATTTGTATTTTTGATGATCAGCATAGCTACTGTTAGATATATGATCACTTCGCTACTTTCTTCTGTCTCTTCTCTCTTTATTTCTTCTGTTTGTTATATTCCTGTCGCTACTCTTGAAGATGAACTTTAGATGCTTTTCTCTACTGTTTGAGCCAGGAGGTGGTGTCTGAGACCAGTGAGGAACTTGGCCTGTGCTGATTCAAACAGCACAAGCAGAAAGCACTGAAAAAGGAGAGCCAGGAGATGGAGACCTGTGGAGGCAGAGCAGCAACAAGCTTTTCTCTACTTCCTCTTACAGTCAGCATCTACTTTCTGTTATGGACTGCATCTGTTTCCTCTTACAGCTGAAAAACATCAGCTGAGTAAAAACATCAGCTTGAGTAATTCTACTGGTTGAAAACTATTGTTTTGAGCAACTCACTGAGTAGGGATCACTGAATCTTCTGGAACACCTAACTGCACAGACACAACGGAGTTGGCATCCCAAGGGTGGTCTTGGACCAACTGAACTATATAAAAGCGAGCACATGTTTACCTTTCTTGATCCACCACTCATTAAAGACCCTCAATTCAAGACAATGCTGGATCCAAGGAGTGGTGAAACCTTTGTTTTCCCTCTCTCTTTTCCTTTCTTTCCGTGCAATCTTCTTTTACTCCCTTTTTGTTAGTAACCATTGCCTAAATAAGCCTTAAAGTAGTTGATAAGGAAATAACACCAGCACTGAGGTACAGTTTTGATCCATAACACTTGTTAATTGGTGTTAGAAAGCTATCCAATTTTGTCTCAAAGTAGTTCGCTGATTGTCGTGACAAAGCTCAGTAAATTGCCTTATATTATTCTCTAAGTCACTGTTGTGACTCCACTGCTCTTGAAAACCTGCAGAGCTAGGAGTGCCCTATTTGGGGGATTCCAAAGATTCACCTCTCTCAACACTGAGTAGGCCAAGACACCTTGTTACCAGTGATAGGACCTGTGGGAACAGCACAGAGCTGTGGTAGGGAAGTTCAGACAGGATATCAAGAAAAATCTCTTTACCATAAGGTTGGTCAAATAGTGGAACAGGCTTCCTAGAAAAGTGGTTGATGCCCCATGCCCGTCAGTGTTCAAGAAGTGTTTGGAAACACCCTTTTCTTCAACATCTTTTGGAAGGACATAAAGTCTTTTTTTGTCATTTCATAGTCTACAACCATGATGGTTGTAGTCTTCCTCCTTAAGGATCTTCAAAAGCCACCTGGACATAGTTCTGGGCAATCTGCTCTAGGTGGCCCCGCTTGAGCATGGAGTTGGACCAGGTGGTACCTTCCAGCCTCAACTATTCTGTGATTCTGTGATCTTTAAAGGGCTCTTCCAATCCAGACCATTCTATGATTCCCAGTATGGTCATGTCTAGATAAACATAAGAAAAGCTCAATCAAAATTAAAGAAGAAACACTTTTTGCTTCTCTCTTTAGGAGGTCCTGAAAGCCTGCCCTAATGTACAGTATCAGTACTGCAACAATCTTACTAATGCATGAGTGCCCTCACATCAGATCTTAACACAAGTTCCACAGATTCTTCAAACTGTCTTGTATAAAAGGACCCATTAACTATATACAATTGTTAGTGATAATGCAAGTTTTCCATGATACAGTAAGACAGTCGATCAGGAAATTCTCTAAGACTCAAGCTGGGATCGTTAGAAAGCAGACATTCTTTAATAGCAGCACTGGATGCATGGGGGTAATCCTCCAGTCACGCACAGATTACACAAAAGATCTTCAGTATATATACATTACTTGTGTTATATATGCAGAAATTTCCCAGGAAGTATGTTACATATGCAGAAGTTTCCCAGCAGTATACTACATATTCATTAACCAATTCCAAACAGGACCTCATGTTTCCTTGGTATAAAGACTCAGCAGAGCTTCGTTAACTCCTTGATTGAGAGACACACCTCTTTCTGTCATCTAAATGAACTGCAAGACAGGGATATCCATCAATGAACACTAGCAAGCTTAATAATATTGTTACAACTTCTATCAATTCCTCCTTTTTATTGTGAGGGTTTGTAGCTAACACCCTACCATCCTCAGTATATTATCATTTCTCCAACAACAGTCAGACTATTGCTTTTTCCAATTTTCCAGCATAAGGAAGAACCAGTGAACGAAAGAATGAAACCGAGTTGGCTTCTCAACAAACTGACTGCTGCTTCTTTTTAGTCTGTCTAATACTTTGTATCTAGGTGAATATACTGCAGTCATTGCACTGCTGTCCCAAATCTGCATTGCTGGGAATACTTCCCCAAGTGCACAGGATAACTGATCCTGATCAAGGGCATTAGTCTACTAGCAAACATACCTTCATTTCCTCCATGTGGATCTGCCTGGTAGATTTATCCCAAGGCATGCATTATTTGTTCAATTCTCTCCCCATAAGATTACCTAGGTACATATGCAGCAAACAGAGGAATTAGTTACATTAGCTAGATTCCCCACTATTTGTAAATGTACATTGTTTTTCCATCCTTCACAACCTACAAAGCAAATTCCTGCTACCAAAGTTACTTTGTACATTATGCTTGCCTAATTATCTTATCTTTCAACAGCAAGATAAGTCTGTTCAACATTCCATGTGGAAGGTGCCTTCCTAATCTGAGCCAGGGTCCTTTTCCTTTCAGTTTCACTGCAGTGTAGGTGATCGGTAGAACTTGGAAGGGTCATTTCCACTTCTCTTGCAGTGGTTCCAAAGTCCAGGATTTTATATACACCCAATCTCCTGGTTGGAATGGATCCACTGGGGAATCCAGACTCAGAGGTTTATTTGAGACCACATATTTATTTGTCTCCTGCAAGACTTTCCTGAGAACAATTAGTTTCTTGTATCATTTTCCTCCTGTATTATTTACATACAATCATAGAATCATAGAATTAGCTAGGTTGGAAAAGACCTACAAGATCACCCAGACCAACCATCCACCTACCTCCAACATAACCCCACTAAACCAGGTCTCTCAACGCTATATCTAAACGTTTCTTGAACACCTCCAGGGACGGCGACTCAACCACCTCCCTGGGCAGCCTGTTCCAGTGTCTGACCACTCTTTCAGAAAAGTAGTATTTCCTAATGTCCAGCCTAAATCTCCCCTG
>NC_034410.1:53041112-53119470 GCF_002078875.1 Numida meleagris | reverse complement strand
GCCCCATGGACTTGTGGCAGTCCAGGTGGAGTAGTAGGTCTCTGACCGTTTCCTCCTGAATCATGGGGGGTTTGTTTCGCTCCCCATCCGAGACTTCCAGCTCAGAGAGTAGAGTGCTCTGAGGACAACTGGTCTGGCTTTTAAAGACAGACGTAAAAAAGGCATTGAGAACCTCAGCCTTTTCATTGTCCTCAGTAGCTACATTCCCAGCCGCGTCCAGTAAAGAATGGAGATTCTCCTTGGTCCTCCTCTTACTGTTAATATATTTGTGAAAGAGTTTCTTGTTCTCTTTAATCCCAGCAGCCAAGCTTAATTCGAGCTGGGCCTTTGCCTTTCTAATTTTCTCCCTGCACATCCTGGCAACCTCTTTGTACTCTCCCTGAGTTACCTGTCCCGTCTTCCACAGGAGGCAGATTCTCTTTTTCATCTCACATCTCTCCTGGCAATCCAGGAGTCTGATATGGTTGTCTGTACATCAATTCATATGGGCTAAGGTGCTATCTATCTTGAGGCTGGACTCTAATTCTCAACAAGGCAAAAGGTAAAGCCCGAGTCCAATCCACAGAGGTCTCTTGACATTTTTTGCTCAGCAGCACTTTAAGCGCTTAATTCATCCTTTCCACTTTCCACTTTCCCACTAGACTGGGGTCTGTAAGTGGTATGCAGCTTCCATTAAATGCTTAGCAATTTACTGATTTCAACAACTACTTCAGCACAAAATGTGGACTTCTATCAGATGACATTCAGCAGCGAGAGGTGAGACGAGATCACCCAGTGCCACCTGCCCTGCAGTTACATGGCCAAGCGTAGTTGACTCCGCGTGGTCAGCCCTGCTCCGTCTCGCTCCGGGCGGCAATCAGAAAGGGCAGGGAGCAAAACAGCTCAGCGACGCCTCCGGACTCCGACGCGCCGCACTCCGCAGAGACCAGCGACCAGCCGCACCCGCTCGCGAGGCGAGAAAAGCCTGTCCGCATAGGCGCCTGCGCTTACGGCGAATGCTCTCGGGCCCGAACGGCAACAGCGCCTTGGACGAATGGACGTATCGAAAAACAAAAATGGTACCGTTCCCCAGTCTGCGCCAAGATGTTGTTCACCGGGCCCTTTCGACGCATGCCCTCTTTAGAGGACACCATCTTCCGTCTTTTTGGCGCCACCAGTCAGGCAGCGACGGAGTCGCTCTCGGGGACGTGTGGGTGGGTCTGGGTCCTCGCTGAGGTGGCGGCGCGCCGCGTGACGCTTCATCCGCGGCGCTGCAGGGGCTGGGGGAGGGAGGTGTAGGGGCGGGGGGGGGTGGATGTGCGGTGCTCAAGGCGCGGCAGGGACTATGATGCCTGGGGAGACACAGCTGCCGCCAGCGGGGACTGCTGCTGCCGCCGTGCCCTGCAAGAACTGTGGTGTTCTCCAGCAGGTAGCAATGGTCCACGGTCCGTTTAGGGCTGGAGTGTCTGGGCGGGGTTTTTGCTTTGAGACGCGATCGTGGGAGTAGGCCGGGCCATTGTGGGTAGAGGAACGCTGGGTTCTTCATCCCTTCTCCCGGTGCAACGCGAACTCGGATAGCGAATCTGTCATACAGGTTCTGGAAAGGTAGCAGCAGAGGGGAGCTTTAAATGGGCGAAATGCAGCATATATTCGGTAGAAAAATATTTCCTGTCGTTGCAATCAGACTGCAGTTTGGCTAGAGACGTCTTGTGAGTTTCTAGTATCCTTTTGGGGTTGCTTCGATGCAGTGGAAGAAAGCTATTTGCCTTTGTTCCTTAAAATGTTCTTAAGCTAGAATGTTATATAGCATAACACTTTGAGCAATCTTTGTTTCCCCTTTAAACGAGAGGAAGACACTGCTGAGAGTTTGTAGAGTAGGGAAGATCATCAGGCACACCTAGAATTAATATGAATCATGTATCTGGGATATTTGTAGCCTCAGAAGAACTAGGAAGTGTTTTTTTGAAATATTTTTCCTAAGTTTAATTTGATTTTGAGAGATAAATTATGATTATTTTTATACATATTCTACCATACTGGCAAAGTTTAAAGAACTTTTGTAGTAAGTCCTGTCCTAAGTATACATATTTTCGTGTGGAGTCTGCATTCTTAATATGTATTTGTATGTATACCTTAACGTTAATATTTTTTAGTAAATAAGCTGTTTTATAAGAGAAAATTTAAAAGGCCAGTTATTTTACAATGTAAAACATTCCTAATCAGATTAGGAGTCATTTACAGTGCATGGTACTGTTTTGGGGGTGAAACATGTTTACCAGCTTGATACTCTTCCTTACAGAATATAAATGAATATGTTGCTGCATTAGTTGCACTGAAGCAAAAAATGATTAATGGCGAGTAAGTACAATTGCACAAGTGTGCATTATGTGTATATATATTTGCTATTCTTAACTAATTAATAAATATGGTCTGGAGGATATAGATGTTCATTTAATGCACAGAAATAAACTCTGAAAGTAAAAGAAACTTCAGTAACAAATCTTAAATCTAGATTTAAAGGCTTCTTTATAACTTAAAATGTCTATGTGTAAAAATAAAAACGGGTTTTTGTGTAGTTCTGTAGCTTTTTTATTACTCTGAATAGGCAGCTAGCAGAAGAAGAGAGGGATTTATTTCATTTTATAGATTGCTAACCATGTGTGAGAACTGAAAGCTGAGCACAGATGTATAAAAACCTTTTTGGGAAAACTTAATCCTAGCGTTAAGATGTGAAATGCTCCTGGAATTAAATACCAGAGTATGCAGTGAGGCTGTAAAATGGTTAGAACAGTAACACTTCAAAATGCTTCATATACTTTGCTTTCTCTTTTGGGACCATTTCCACCACTTTTCAGTAACCATCAGTATAACTTTGTATGAAAGAAAGTATTGTGGTATGTTTTGTGTTGCGCCATACCATGGCCAAATATACTTGCTACATCTCCTAATTGTAATGGTTTGTTTCTTACGCATTGCTCCCCAGATACATGTCAGTCAGGCTTTAGCTAATCTGGTTTCCGGAAGACATTTAAGAGAACCCTTGCTGCTTTTCTTGAGACCCTTTTCTTCTAAACTCCTTACTCTCTGTGCTTACATAGGGCACTTTTCCTACCTCCAAACTGTGTCCTCCTCCTCCTTGCCTGTGCACTCATTTCCTATGTGAATTACCTCTGCTCTATCTAGTTGCAGTTCAGCCCCTTTCTTTTTAGTCTGACTTGATGAGTCTTTACCTGCTGCAGGAGAAAGTAATGGAGGCCTGTCTGGAGTAACTGCCACTGTACTTCTCATTCTTGCCCTTTCTTCTCTCCATTCATAAAAACTGTTAAATTTGAAGAAAGGAGAGAGTAGCTGTTCTTGATGCTGTCCCTTGGCCCACTGGTCAGAGTAGCCTTTACACTCTTATCGTTTCTAGGAGAATAATATAAAGATTAAAGCCTTAGAGTCTTTTGAACTATTTCTCTTCCATTTGTGTGTTCTTTCCTTGGAAGATATTCTTTTAAGTTTGGAAGCTTAAACTTAGGGCTTAATTTTGTGATAAACACACAGATACACACATATTCCTTACCCAAATTGTATATTTTCTGGTTTTTTTTTTGTAAAAGCTGCAAATAGTTAATCACTGTAAGTTCATGTAACTATTAGTTTAGTTGTATTTTAATTTTATGGAAGTCTGATTTGAGATTTGAATGGCTTAATGTAACAAAAGGGTAATGTTGACTTCCATCAGAAAATGGAAGCTTATTATCTATTTCCCGCATTTATCTATAAAGCAAAAGGAAAAGTGTCTTAGGATATATTGTTAAAATCAGTTTATAAAATGAGTAATGTAATTGGCTTTTATGAATAGTATTTTTATCTTTTTCTTGCAGCCGTTTGCTGACAGAGTATCAACAGAAATGCACTGATATCCTTTATTTTTCTATTAGTGCTCTCACAGAAGTGGTATATCAACATCTCTCATAAGAGGGCCTGAGGCTTTTTATTTAAGGCTTAAGTTAAGAGAGGATGCCTTTCTGTAGTAAAGAACAGGCTGGATGGACTTAGAAAATAAATAGGGCTTCAAAACTAAAGATCTGTGTCTAATATACGTTTTAACAGGAACTACTTAAAATCTGCGTTGCTGAGAATTACTCTTTTTTTTTTCAAAGAAAAGCTCTGTTTATTCACTTCAAACACATTGAAATGTCTAAGTTAAACTTGTAAAATGAAGTGTTTGCTTGTTGGGTGGAAGTCATTAGATTTTTTCTTTGCAAGTGGTGATTGGACTGACATATACTTCAGGAAGTAGAATAAACTATCTTAAATTTCTACCTTAACAAGAGATTACAGCTTCAATTTGCTGAAAGGTAAGTTTGATCTGATTGACTCCAGTATTAAAAGTACCCATATTTTTTTGGAATTTTTAAAAATTTAGATTACATTTCCTGTTTCAGGGAGATCTCTGCTCTACGTTGTCAAGTGGAGCAGATGCTACAGAAAATCCAGCCTCTGGAAAAGGGTCAGAAAGAGTTGAGTTCCTTGAAAGCAGAATTGGAAGAGAAAAAGGTGTGCTTGTAAGGTCTAAATAACTTGCAATTAGTCTGTTGAAGGAAGCAAACATTTAATGCTTATCTTAAAGTGTCAGGTTATAATGGGCCCAGTTATTGCCAGCTTGTTGGGACAAGCAGCTCCAGTTTTAGATAAAATCAATTAAATGGCAGCAAGTTTCAGATAGGAACTGGAAAAACCTGAAATTTTGCTCAGTGATTTTTGATCATATTCTTTGTTATTATTATTTAGGAAAGGAGGAGTTATATTCAAATTCCTTGGCTTTTCTGCTCTAATTTGGATTACTAAATTACTGAATTCTTCATAGCCTGTGCTATTAAAAAGGTGCGAAGAGAGCCTGTCTGAACTAATTAGTATTTTGTTTCTTTAACAGTTTTGGACGTATGCTTCTACATTATTAGCTACTTGGGTTTATTCCTAGTTTCTCTCCTGCCTCTTACCTAATTCTTCTGCAGAAGAAAGTTTGACTGTTCAAATCCTCTAAATACAGTTATTTACTAGACATTAACTATTACATTTGCCAGAAAAAAAATCAAATAAACAAAACAACAAAACTCAGAGTTCTGGGGTTTGTTTTTTTGCCTATATAAGATAGGGAAATAACGTTTTTTGTGTCACTATATACAGTTTTTCTTCTGTGTTAGACCTGTATTTAATCTTTGATTTGTCTTCTTTCAGCAAGCCATAATAGAATCATAGAATAGTTTGGGTTGGATGGGATCTTTTAGGATCATGTAGTTCCAACCCCCCTTCTGTAGGCGGGGACACCTCCCTCTAGACAAGGATGCTCAAAGCCCCATCCAGCCTGGCCTTGAATGCTTCCAGGGAGGGGGCATTCACAACCTTCCTGAGCATCCTGTTCCAGTGTCTCACCACCCTCACAGTAAAGAATTTCATCCTATTATCTAGCCTAAATCTGCCCTCATCCAGTTTAAAACCATTTTCCCTCATCCTGTCTCTGGCTGCCCTCCCCAGCTTTCCTGTAGGCTCCTATCAGGTACTGGAAGGCTCCTCCGGAGCTTTCTCTTCTCCAGCCGTAAGAGCCCCAACTCTCTTCAGCCTCTCCTTGTAGGGGAAGTGCCCCAGCTCTCTGATCATCTTTGCAACCCTCCTCTGGGCCTGCTCCAATAACTCCATGTCCTTCTTTTGTTGGGAGATCCAGAACTGGATGCAGTACTCCTGGTGGGGTCTCATGAGAGTAAAGTAGAGGGCAGAATCACCTCCCTTGACTTGCTGGTCACACTTCACTTGATGCAGCCCGGGATACAATTGGCCTTCTGGGCTGCAAGCATACATTGCTCGCTTACATTGAATCTTCCATCAACCGACACTCCCAAATCCTTCTCCTCGGGCCATTCTCCACCCAACCTATATCTGTGTTTGGGATTACCCCAATCCAGTTGCAGGACCTTGCACTTGGCCTTGCTGAACTTCATGAGCCTCTCCAGGTCCCTCTGGATAGCATTCCTTCCCTCTAATGTGTCAACTGCACCACTCAGCTTGGTGTTGTCTGCAAACTTGCTGAGGGTGCACTTGATCCCACTGTCCATGTTGCCTACAAAGATATTAAATAACAGAGATCCCAATTCTGATCCCTTAGGAATGCCACTTGTCACCGGTCTGTGTTTGGACATTGAGCTGTTGACTGCAACTCTCTCAGTGCAACCATCCTGCCAATTCCTTATCCAGCGAGTGGTCCATCCATCAAATCTATTTTTCTCCAATTTGGTGACCAGGCTGTCACATGGGACGGTGTCAAATGCTTTGCACAAGTCCAGGGAGATGACGTCAGTTGCTCTTTCTTGGTTGCCACCAATCACCTCATCTTTATTTTCCATGTGTCTTAGTAGGGCCTTCAGGAGGATCTGCTCCTGTAGAATTTCTCCTTGTTCCCCTTTATGTCCCTGGCTAGATTTAATTCTGTCTGGATTTTAGCTTTCCTAACCTGATCCCTGGCTGCTCAGTCAACTTATTTGTAGTCCTCCCAGGACTCCTGTTCCTGCTTCCACTCGCTATAGACTTTCTTTTTGTGCTGTAGTAAGTCCAGAAGTTTCTTGTTGATCCACAGAGGCCTCCTGGCATTCTTGCCTGCCTTCCTTTTTCTTGGGATGTGCTGCTTCTGGGTTGAGGGGGTTGGTGCTTGAATACTGACCAGCTTTCTTGGGCCCCTCTTCCCTCCTGGGCTTTCTCCCTCATCACCCTCCCAAGCAGTTCCCTGAAGAGTTCAAAGTCTGCTTTCCTGAAGTCCAGAGTAGCAAGCTTGGTGTGCACCCTCTTTGACACCCTAAGAATTTTGAACTCTACCTTTAGTAGTCATTATAGCCAAGGCTGCCCTTGAGCTTCACATTACTCACCAGCCTCTCCTTCTTGGTGAGGACAAGGTCCAGCATAGCACCTTTTCTTACAGGTTCCTGTACTACTTGGAAGAGGAAGTTATCATCAACACATTCCAGGAACCTTTTTGATTTCTGGTGCCCTGCTGTGTTGTCCCTCTAAAGATATCAGGGTGGTTGAAGTCCTCTGTGAGGACCATGTTTTGTGAATGTGAAGCTGCTCCTATCTGTTTATAGAGGGCCTCTTCCACTTGGTCTTCCTGGTCAGGTGGCCTGTAGCAGACCCCCACTGTGATGTCTCCTTCCCCTGCCTTCTCTTTAACCCTAACCTAAAAGATCTCTGTCAGCTCCTCATCTATGTCCAGGTGGAGCTCCATGGACTTCAGGTGGTCATTGATGTAGAGGGCAACACCCCCTCCCCTTCTCCCCTGCTTGTCTTTCCTAAAGAGTTTATACCCCTCTATTCCTACATTCCATTTGTGAGAGTAGTCTCACCATGTCTCAGTGATGCCAATGACATCATAGCCCTGTAGGTATGCACCTGCCTGCTACTCCTTCTGCTTGTTCCTTTTGCTCAAGTGCTTGTACACCATAACTGATATCCTGATAGCTTTTCCTGAGCGAATGCCAGATTATATGTATGGTGTATAATAGCTGTGCTCTCAACTGCAGCTTTGAGTTCCTATCCGGATAGGATAGGAACTACGTACTTTTTGTTATAACTCTTGCCTCTTAAGTGCAAGAGAGACCTTTCAATGTGCTTCTTCTCTTATTCAGTGTACTTTTTGGCTATGCAACAGTTCTCACTTGATTGGCTAAAATGTCTGCTTTGTTTTTACTTTATTTTTTATTTTCACATCCCCACCCTCCCCACACCCAGGAAGGACATGTTTTAATTACATTTTCTTTTTCCACAGAGTTCTCTCAAGATTTATCAGGAGAGTCAGCTGGAATGTGTTAGAATTAAAGAAGAAATAGTTAAAAGTGATGCTGTGTGAGTGATATTTGTGTTTTTTTTTTTTTTTTCACCTTGTTTCTTTTCCCCTTATTCTTCCAGAGCTTCATCTTGTACCTTACCTAGTTACACTTTTCATTTTGCTTAAATGTTAATGCTTGTAGGTTGGTAGAACAGGGAGTTGATGGGAGAGTTGTCTTAAACTGTGTAGCAAACTCTCTGGAAAGTAATATTAGATTACGTAGTATTCTGTTTTGAAGTGGCTTTCAGTGGTTGTTCAGTGAAGGATTTTAAGAACAAGATGAAGTTGGAGAAGAAAGTGTTAGTCTTGTTTTTTTTCTTATTGCCATCCATTTCCCTTGTGTTGATAAGTATCTAGACCCAATACGTAAATGATAATAAGTGTAATTTGCTTTTATAAACAATTGTAACGTTGAGTTTTAAGGAAGCAATTGAGCAGACACTGATCTGGCTACCATGGTTGGAAATGAACAGAACGGATGTGGCCCCAAAAAACGGAGAAGCCGTTTTTGCTGATGTAGTACACAACACTGTGAAACAGTGCCTTGGTAATTCCCATAATTTGTTCTTAAAGTAACCAGTCACTCAAAGGCTTCCTTAACTGGAGCTTATGTGTATATCATCTTTGTGAAGAATTTCTCTAATTGCATTTTTAACTCTTATACTCCTAGCATTAAATCAGTTGTGGCTGGGAACAGTGAACTGTCAGTGTTGCATGGAAAGCTTCTTATGATCTCAAAAGGGAACCAGCTTGTATACAGCTGGGTGTTGTGAATTTGTAGTTGTAATTTTCCTCCACGTGCATCACTGTGTATTTATCAACACTAATGCTCGCTGTCTAATTTTAAAAGACCGTTTTGCTTTTTTTGCTTGCCAACTTTTATTCCTGATGTATGCCAGCACACATACCACTGGGACTTGATTGGTTACTCCTTCCTTCCTTGTAAACTGGCTTTAATTTTGGTGTTAACAGCAGGTTTAGGGAAGACATTCTCCCTCTTCTTTTTCTCTTCATTTTTTATTATTATTTTTTTAGCACTAGTGAGGCCATACCTGGAGGAGTGTGTCCTATGCTCCCCAGTATAATACAGACAAAGCGTGCTGGAGAGAGTTCCAATGAAGTTCCACAGAGACAATTAAGGGACTGGCAGTTTTTCTCCCATGAAATACTCTTGTACCTTTACATGCCTTGTGAAACACATAGATAATCACAAGCACAACAGTGCACCACAGCAGACTAACATTGGTGTTACTTGCTGTTGTCACTTCTGCCAGACTGCTCTTCTTTTGCATATAAGTACTTTGTCCTGTAAGATTGAAGGAATTTGTAGCTCCTATCTAAGCAGCAGAGAGCAGCAACACCATTGCTGACGCTGTTTCAGGAGAAAACTGATTACTTTAGTATGCTGGCATAAATACAGATATGTCCTGTCCCCTGTTTGTCAAACGCATCTTCAAGAAGGGCAAGAAGGAGGACCCAGAGAAATACAGGCTTCTCAGCCTCACATCAATTGCTAGAAATATAGTGGATCAGCTACTCCTTGAAATCATTTCCAGGCACGTGAAGGATGAGAAAATCATTAAAATTAGTTGCCGTGGATTTAGCAAGGGGAACAAGGAGACCACAAAATAGATTTTATGTCTCTCAGAGAGATATTCAAGGGATTGGGAGCACAGGTAGTGTTCTCTCTCCTCCAAGTTGGAGGCTGGGACCCAGGAAAGAGACAAATGGATTGGGTGAATGACTGGCTGTATGGATGGTATCGTGCTCAGGGTTTTGGGTTCTGTGATGTTGAATGCACCTTTGAGAGACCAGCCTGTTGACGTCAGGTGAAATGCAAGTGACCAGGTGTGGCAAGAGTGTTCTTGGCAGCAAGCTGGCTGGACTTATTAGCAGAGCTTTTAACTAGATTCAGGAAGGGAAGGGGATGTATTTCTGAATGACAGAGAAGAGCTAGAAAACACTATCATTCTAGGAAGCAGCAGGTTAAAACCTCAGAATTGTTCTGAGGGAATGTGGGAAGGCTGTTCTGAGAACGTTATGCAGCTGATAACACAACAGAAGTGCCTCTATACTAGTGCATGCAGCATTGGAAACTAGCAGGATGAGTTGCGTATCATGGTGCAGTTAGAAAACTATGACATTAATGCTATAATGGAAACGTGGTGGGACAACTTGTACAAGTGAAACACTGCAGTTGAGGGCTACAGGCTTTTTAGATGAGATAGGCAGGGCAGGAGGGGCAGTGGTGTTGCTCTCTATATTAAGAAAGAGATGATGGATTGCAAAGTGTTGCTTCTGAGCAACAGCCAGAAAGAAGCTAAGAGCTTGTGGGTGAAAATTAAGGACTGGACCAACAAAGGATGTCTGGTGGACAGGGTCTTCTACAGGCTGCCTGATCAAGAGGAGTCTGTTGACCAGGACTTCTTGATTCAGCTATAAGAAGCATTGCACTGGCAGGCTCTCATCCTGATGGGGTGTTTCAACCACCTAGCTGTTTGCTGGGAAAGCAACACAGCAGGCTGTAAGCTGACTCTTGGGTGTGCCCTGAGGAGAACTTCTTGATCCAAGTATTAGACAAACCCAGCAGAGGAGAAGCATTACTGGACCTGGTGCTCACCCATGCAGATGAGCTCATTGAAAAGTTTAAGATCAGAGGTAGTCTGGCCTTTAGTGACCATGCACTGGTTGATTGAGTTTGTAATCTCCTGGAATATGGGCCTGGCAAAGAGCAAAACCAGGATTCTGAACTTCAGAAAAACAAAATTCCAGCTGTTTAAAGAATTAGTGGAAGAGATCCCCTGGAAAGCTGTCCTGAAGGCCAAAGTAACTGAGCAAAGGTGCCATCTCTTTTGGAACACCTTTCTTAAAGTGCAAGAGCTGTCCCATCACGTCCCCAGGTGTATGAAAGCAAGCAGGGGAGGCAGGAAACAGGTACAGCTGAGCAAGAACCTGCTGGTGAAAGTGGAAGCTAAGAAGTAAATGCACAGGCAGTGGAAGCAGGGACGTGTAGCCTGGGAGGGGTATGGGGATGCTGTCTGATTGTGTAGAGGTGGGATCAGGAAAGCCAAGTCAACTGAGCTTGGAAATGAATTTGACAAGACATGTGCTGAAGAACGAAAAGGGACTTCATAGCACATTAGTCAGAAAAGAAGACAGAGAGCGTGCCCACTCTGATAAACGAGAAGTGAGAACTGGCAAGAACAGACATGGAGGAAGCTGAGGTACTCAGCAAGTTCTTTGCATCACTCCTCTCTGATGGTTGGATTTCTCACAACTTTCAAGTCCCTGGGGACTGGGGGAGCAAAAATCCCTCCCACTGTAAGCAAAGAGTTAGTTTGAGACTACCTGATGAGGCTGAATGTGTTGGATAACAAATTGATTGGAAGATCACAGCCAGAGGGTTGCAGTCAAAGGTTCTACGTCCAGGTGGAGGCTGGTGATAAGTAGCGAATCCCAGGGGTCTGTCTTGGGATTCATTCCTGCTCTTCAACATCTTTTTCAACAACCTAGATGGAGTGCGCCCTCAGTGAGTTTGCTGATGACTCTAAGCTCAGTAGTTGATAGAACACAAAGAAAGGGTGCAACCCAAAGGGACGTGAGCTAGCTGTGAACCTGATGAGTTTCAGCAAATCCAAGTGCGAAGTGTTGCATCCGAGTCACGGCAATCTCAGCTATGTGGACAGGCTAGGAGAAAAACTCATTGAGAGCAGCCCTGTGGAGAGGGAGTTGGGGGTCCTGGTGAATTAAAAGCTTGACATGAGGCAGCGGTGTGCACTTGCAGCCCAGATGTCCAACTGTATCCTGGGCTGTGTCAAAAGAAGAGCGACTGGTAGGGCAAAGGAACTGATAGTCCCTCTCTGTTCTGCCCTCATGAGACCTCATCTGGAGTGTTGCATCCAGGTCTGTGGTCCCTAGTGGAAGAAGGATGTGGAGCAACCGCTTCCCAGGAATGGGTCCAGAAGAGGGCTGTGAAGGTGATCAGAAGGCTGGAGTGCCTCTTCTACAAGAAAAGGTTGAGGGAGCTTGGATTTTTCAGTCTGGAGAAGAGAAGGCTTTGGGGAGGCCTCATTGCAACCCTTCAGTGTTTAAAAGGAGCTTATAAATAAGATGGAGACTAACTTCTTATATGCTTTCTGTAGTCTGTTATTCTAGTCTGCAATTCAGAGATAGCTTTTGAGTTGAGTTGCTAAGGATGTTATTTAGTTGCGCTTTGAATATTTACAAGGATGGTAAGTTCCTTCTAAGGTTATAAGAATGATAAATTGAGACAAATGTTATAGCATTCCCACTATTAAGAAGATTCTGGATATGAAATGGCGTCTATAGAGATTTGAAAGAAATGTTCAAAGCTTAAGGCTGTTCCGTAAGTAAGATTGTTCATTTAAATTAAAAGTTCATGTTATCTCTATGGATCAAACTGGTATCACAGACACAGTTTTTGTTTGTACTTATATATTTTTTTTAACTGTCGACTGTTAGAAATATATTAATGTTTTTTGTAATTCGGGTAGGTTATAGTACTGTATATCTTCTGCTTCTGAATGCAGTTTGTTAGCATAACTTTCTGTCAGTTGAAGATGTGCGTGCATCTTGAAGATCAGATAGGAGCTTAAGTCATGCATCACAAGAGGAGCTCTGTCCAAATGGATCATTTACTTAATCTTGTTTTTTGTATTTATTGATGTAATCAATCAGCATACCAGTGTACCTATAACAGTAATTCTTTCTTCTGATATGATAAATGTTGTCATGTAGTGGCTGTCTGGTTGTTCAGGATCTTAGCTGTTTGTATATGCAGCAGAATTTCTGTGCGTTTGTCAAAGACAATCTACAGAAAAGCAGAAGTTCATTACCTGTTATTTTTGAAAGCACACGTTTTTTTCTTTTGCACTGCAAAAATCTTTTAAAATGATTTTTATGAATTTCTCACCTGTGGTTTGACTGTCAGAGCAGTCATCTGAGTATGAGGAGAGTTAATTACGAATCTATTCGGGCAGAAAAGGCCTGAGTGAATCAGCTTATCTCTGTAGTTTAAATACTTTTAGTGCTGAACATTCCAAAGGTGGTAATCGGTGATCTTCTCTGAGTGCATCTTCAGATGCATTCTAGTTAACGTCTGAAGGGATAATTAAAGCTTCCATGTTCAGGAAGGCTAAGGATGTAAATTTTACTCCATTATACAAGCTATAATGTGGAGAATGGATGAACAGTGTTGGTCTTTCTTTATCAAAGTGATCTGTGAGCATTGGTATTTTTTCAGTTCTGTTTGTTTTGCATATAATCTGCTCCAGTACTGGAATACCAGTCTCTGCTCCAGTACTGGAGTACCTCTTCCCCCAGCTCCTTCGCTGCCCTTGGTGTCTACAGGGTTGTTTCTCTCACATGTTTTTTTCACTCCTTCAGTTACTGCTCAACATTTTTGTTTATTTATTTTTACTTTTTCTTATGTTACTACAGAGATTATACCAGTATCACTGGTAAATTCAGCTGTGGTCTGCAGTGGATCTGTTTTGGAGCTGGTTGGAAATAATCTTTTCTCAAAGAGGCTACCCCACCTTGCTTCCAAAACCTTACCAGCCAAGACCCCACACAGCATTGCATCACAGAAGTGCAGAAAACAGAAGCCAGTTTTCTTAGAATTCTTTTTTTTTTTTTTTTCCCTCAAAACTGTAGCTGAATGTATCTTTATATACATGGATTAGGTTAAGTAAAGAGCAAACTGTTGCTGTAACAGATAAATCTGCTGATCTGAGAATGTCGGCAGTGTGTCACTGATTTAAGCTTTCAAATTCAGGGACACAGGCCTGGAGTCCATGAAGTAGGTTTTCTCTGAAATGTCTGGGTTTATTTTCTGGTAATTTTTCGTACAACATAATTGTGTACAAAAAGTATATTAATGCCTTCTTTTTAACAGGAGAAAGAAACTGGAAGCAAAAGTGAAGAAACTGGAAGGTAACTTTTTACACTGTATTACCAGTGCTGTTGTCCTATTCCATCTTTTGATTATTTTGGTATCCAAAGAAGTAATTTGAAAAGTTAAAGAGAAACTCTCTAATTCTAAAGTCCCAGAGAGCAAGGCAAGTCATTACTATGTGTGATGCTTAGTCTCTGAATTACGTCTGCCATTCTGCAGAACATTTTCAGTAAAGTATCACAGGCTCATGACCTAAACTAAGTTGGAAGGGAGCTTGAAAACCTCAAGGAATGGAGGCTGACCAGCCTGTCGGGGCAACCTGATCCACTACCTGACTGCCCTCATGGTGAAAAATCTTTTTCTTGTAGCCAGTTAGAACCTCTTGTTTCCTTCCACTGTGTACCACCTAACAGACCATCGTCTTGATACATTGTGTAGAAAAGCTGCTCTTAATGCCCTTCAAAGCTTTTTCTTCTCAAGCTAATCAAGTTCCTTGAACTAGGGTTCCTAGAGATCATAGGGCTTGTGCTCCAGCACACCGATAATCTTGACAGGATTCATCTAGTCATGTTTATATTCATATTTGAATTTATAGTGGTTTGATTTTAAATATTCTGGCAATATGATCGTTGCTTTTCGTCGCTGTTGTATTGTTTTTAAAGCACTTACCTCATGGCACTCTTTCCCCTCCCAGTACTCTCCCTTCATTATTTTTTTTGCTAGTGGAGAGTGGATATGCTTAAAGCATTCTGATACTTTCCTTGGTGTACTGTCAGTTTGCAAGACAAACATTTTCCTTTGTGGCACATGTGGGTACAGTTTAAATTTCCACATACATTAAAACATTAAGTTTTGTTAGCTAGCCATGATAAACCGAGTGACTTGTATCTTAATTTTAGAAACCCCCCAAATCCTGATATAAAGTACATGTACATTATGTTTGTTTTGATTAAGGTTTTGGAGTTCTTTTAAAACGGCAGCATGTTTTTTTTAAACCTTCTAATCCCAAATGCAAATTCTGGCAGAGCTAGAACAAAATACTGTGAGGAAGTTTGCATTTTTTCTAGTTTGATTTGTTCTTTTTTGTTTTTTTTTTTTACTTGTCCCAGTCTCCGTACTTTAGTTTGGTATCTTTTGTCAATCCTGACTTTTTTCTTTCTCTATGATTACTTCTGTTGGACTGCCATCTGAGCTGCCTTTCAGTGTGCTTCCTTCTGATTTACTTTCCTTCTGATTTGTGACCTGATCTGATCAGAAGACAAGTTCCATCTGTCTCTGCTCTCTGTGTATAAATCACTAAGCTGATATTGCACCAAGCTCTAAAGCATCTCTCTGGCTTGTGATTTCCCCAGGAACTTCAAATTCAGTCCCCATTTACCTGCCATGCAACTGTTTATGTCTGCCCATCTGCAGAAAGGAGAAACAGTTTATTTCTGCCCCTCTTCTGCCCGCTCTCAAGGTCTATGCTGGACATTGAGAGTTACAACATTCTTACCTACATCTGTCTACGTTATCTGTGGTAATGCTTATCTACATTTTTCTAATGCAATTGGCTATAGTGTTTTCACCCTTAAACCAGAGCCTCTGTTCTAAGTTACAGAATGAAGTACACGAAAAAGCATTGTGCTTCATTCAATGAAGCACACAAAGAAGCATTGCACTTCATTCTTAATTTTGTTCCCTTTAATACTAGATGTGCAGACAAAGAAAACATACTTACATGCATGAATTGTACATTAAGTTTGAAGTGTTAATGTGCTAAAATGTAACTTGGGTAGATTTTTATTTCACACTATTTACTTTTTCTCATAATGTGATTTGCAAATTGGTAACTAGTATAAATTAAATTAGTTGGCCCTTTTAATTTCTAACTTGAATTTTGATTCTGTTTTTTGAAGAGGCTGCAACAAAGCATACACAAGATTTCAAACAACTGAAAATTGAAAAGAAAAAACTTGAAAAAGAGTTAAAGAAGGCACAGGTAAAACTTTCCTGTTTTGTAGATCAGATTTTTTGAGTTTTCTGGGAAAAAATAAGGAAGTTACTTGTAATACAGATGTTGAAATAGTGTAATGACATTTGGGGATATTGAGTGAATAAACATAGCAGTTTTAAATGTTCATAAATTTTCAAACTAAAATATGGCATTTGAAATGTAGATTTAGATTTCAGTCTAATTTAGAGTAGATTCTCTGCAAACAGTATATTGCATGAATAATTAATATTATTTAATTTTTACAGGGAAAGCTTGATGGTGTACTTAAAGAGAAGTGCAGGAAGGGTATGTGTTCAGCTTTTATGACCTTCAGATTTGTGTGGTAGTGTTTCATATGAACACTTCCTTTTTTCCCTGCTTCTCAACAGTTAAACATGCAGAGACCCAGAGTTCAAATGAAGATCTTACAGCAGATATAGACAAAGGTAAGATTTTTGCAAGATCTTTCTCTGTGCAGACCAAACTATTATGAATTGTAACTGTTATGGACATTAGTTTATTCACTTTCCTGAACTTACATTTTTTTTTAGAGCATTTGGAGTGCTTGGGGTTACGCATTGGCAAGAGAATGACAAAATTGTTCTAAGAGCAGATGTTGATAGAAATATGTTACATTGATGAGAGAATAATGTAATAGATGACTAAACTATCCCCAGTTTTGCAATAAGGAAGATACTTGATTTGTTACGATAACTACATCTACTCCATGTGTGATGTGTGGCAGATTGATTTGCAATTATAAAACAAAGCAAACAATAAGAAAAATAGAAACAATTCCTTTATTTTTGAAAATCAACCAGATCATAAAGGAAGTATGCTAAGCAAAAGAGACAAGATAGGAGTGTAATCTGTAACCGTGTGAGGCTCTCTGCTTAATTAATGTACAAATCCACAATAAATAGTTGTCTTATCCTACTGATATATTTCACATTTTTTTTCTAATAATCTAAAATAATTCCTACAAATTATGCAAACCTAACTTCAAAACGAAGCTAACCCATTCAAAACTTCCTCTAAAGTACTGAGGGTAGAAGAGGCTTAACTTGAAGCAACTATATTTTTGCACTTCTAAAAATACTAGCATTGCTTTTTTTATTGTCTAGAGTACTTTGAAGGCAATTTTCAGGCAAAAGAAGAACTTCTGTTTTCTATTTCTTGTTTTGCAGTACCTGTATATGAAATCTGTTGCCAAGATTAAATAATATGAAAAAGATAGACTTTGTCAGTGCTTATAGGTCTTGGTAGGTTTTTGTTGCCTTTTGGATTGTACTAAATTTGGATCCAATTTCATCATTTATTTTTTATTTTAGTTTTCTCTTCCTTTGAGGTAAAGTTCTCCAAGCAATTGAAGTTTTCCTTACTTTGCAAAAATGTTTCCTTTAACAGAAAAAGTAAAATTCTTGTTGGAAGAACTCTGGATGTGCATTGACAGTGCAAAAGAGAAAAGAGTGAAGCAGGAAAATGATCCCATCTTGGGTGAGATGGCATATGAAGTCTTGAAATTCTCTTGAAGCTGTCTCTTTTTTTTTTTTTTTTTTGATTCAAAAAAAGTATTTGTACCTTTTTTATTCAGCTTCTGCTCAGGACAAGGCATGGCCTGGGAAAAGAAGGCTTTTTATTACAAAAGGTAGGTTCTAGTAAATGTGAATATATTAATATGCAGTTGTGTTGATTTTAGCCATACTGCAACATCATCAGATTGGGACTGTTTGTGTAACTCTTTTTGAATGGACTTAAATTATTTACTTTGAGATTGCCTGATCAAGTACATGTGTGATTAGAATATTTGAAAATCATTGCAAATATTGATTTGAACAACCAAGTGGGCGAAAATGCTCTTGTACACAAAAACTGACATATCATCTACTGTTACAATTCAGAAATCAATTTCTTAGAAGTAGTCAAAGCAGCTGATAATTGATGTAGTTGGAACACAAACACACCTCTCATATTTATACCTTAATTATTATATTATTATAAACTCTGTAGTATATAATGCAAATTCTGGGATGCACATACTCTTTATTCCAAAGCAAACACATGGTAACAAAATTACATTTTAAAATTTAAGAAGCCATTATCACCATTTTGTTCATACATGACTGAATAATATTAATAAATAATGGTGTGTTAATTTTTATATTCATAATACAGAGAAACACTGTATAGTTCTATAACAACATTCAGTGTAATTCTAGAAAAGCATGAGTGGTTATCCACTTGCATACTGGCAACAAACTCCAAGTGCTTTGACTTCACGGAATGGGTGCTGTTTTCCTTCTTCCCTCAAGTGTAAGCAATGTCTTGAAACTGCATCGGTATTCCTGTAGATGCCTCCACACGAATTATTTTTCTTTTATTTGCTCTTCTACTTTGGTTTTCCGCAGATCAGGCTGTAGAGAGATACTGTCTCTCTCTAAGCAAGTCTATGGTTCCAAGCTTCAGAACTAGAAAGTTGTCTCCTGAGGTTCTGAATTTCATTTCTTGATCAAAGATCAATCAAATGACAAGAACAAGCACAAGAAATTCTGAAGACTTTTAAATGTGAGTGATTTCAGGGCTTATCAGGTGCTTTTCTCATATCCACAACAAGCAGAACTTTACATTTCCAGGAGTCCTCTTGCATCCTTGCTATTCACATCTACTAAAATAGAAGTGGTTTGTTTTGTTCTTTTCTCTTGAAGGCTAAGGTAGTCGTTTTGTTCTGGCTCTCAGTGGCCATTGGCTTGGATTTGTAATATAGATGTTTGATGTTTAGCAACGTAAATCTCTAGGGGAAAAAAAAATCTTAATGAGTTTGCCCTCAGTTCTTGTCCAACAATATAACAGCTTGATCTTAGCAAATCAAATTGCTGGTGATATTGCTGAAGTATCTTTTCCCAATAGTATAAGTTCTTATGTCAGTCTGCATATCGCCTTTCAGGAAGGTGAATCCATAGATGATTTCTTAGTACAGTTAAGTGTATTGTAAAATCATAGAATAGCTTGGGTTGGAAGGGACATCAAAGATCGTTAAGTTCCAACCCCCCTGCCACAGTGAAGGCTGCCAACCACTAGATCAAGCAATAGAACAGGTTGCCCAGGGATCTGTCCAGACTGGCTTTGAACACCTCCAAGGGCGGGGCATCCACAAAGTCTCTGGGCAGCCTGTTCCAGCACCTCACCACCTTCTCAGTGAAAAGCTTGTCCCTGACATGTAATCGAAATCTCCCATCCTTTAGTTTAAAACCATTCCCTCTTGTCCTGTCACTATATACCCATGAAAGGAGTTGATCTCTTTCCTGTTTATAATCTCCCTTTAAATATTGGAAGGCTGAAATGAGGTCTCCTCAGAGCCTTCTCTTCTCCAGACTGAACAAGCCAAGCTCCCTCAGCCTGTCTTTTTAGGAGAGGTGCTCCAGCCCTCTGATCATCTTTGTGGCCCTCTTCTGGACCTTTTCCAAAAGCTCTAAATCTTTCCTGTATTTGAGACCCCAGACCTATACGCACTACTCCAGGTGGGGCCTCATGAGAGTAGAGGAGAGAGGGAGTGACAACCACTTCCCTTTGCCTGACTGGCCACTCTTCTTTTGATGCAGCCCAGGGCACAGTTGGTCTTTTGGGCTGTAAGTGCACACTGCTAGCTCATGTTAAGTTCCTCGTTTACCAGAACCCCTAAGTCCTTCTCCACAGGGCTGTTCTCAAAGATTTCTTCTCTCAGTCTGCATGCATAATCTGAGACTGCCCTGACCCAAGTGCAACACCTTGCACTAGGCTTTATTGAACCTCATTAGGTTTACATGGGCCCACTGTTCAAGTTTGTCAAGGTCCCTTTCGACGTCATCCCTTCCTTCTATTGTATCAAGTGCACCATTCATCTTAGTGTCATCAGCAAACTTTCTGAGGGTGCACTCAATCCCATTATGTATGTCATTGATAAAGATGTTAACAAATACCAATCTGAAGACAGACCCCTGAGGGACACCACTCGTTACCAGCCTCCACCTGAACATATAGCCATTTACCACAACCCTCTGGCTGCAACCTTCCAAGCAATTCCTTATCCACCAAATTGTCTATCCTTCAAACCCACGTCGCTCTGATTTTAGAGATAATGATTTGGTACAGGACTGTGTCAAAGGCCTTGCACAAGTCTGGGAAGATGACATGAGCTGCCCTCCCTTTGTCCACCAATACCATCACTCCATCATAGAAGGTGATCAGATTGTTCAGGCATGATCTGACCTTTGGTGAAGTGGTGTTGGCTGTCTTGGATCACCTGCTCATCTGTCATGTGCCTTAACGGGTCTTTGATCTTCCCAGGCACAGAGGTGAGGCTCACTGGCCTGTAGTTCCCTGAGTCTGTCTTTCTCCCTTCGTTAAAAGTGAGAGAGATGTTTGCCTTTTTCCAGTCACCAGGGACTTTGGCTGACATCCCTGACTTTTCAAATATGACGGAGGGAGGCTTAGCAACCACATCAGGGAGGTCCCTCATGAGCTTAGGATGCATGTTATCCAGCCCTGAATATCCGTAACAATCAGTGCTTTCTCTGTTGCACTTGAGTAGCTTTCTTGAAGAGCATGTACACGTATGAAAACTGCAAAACTGATCAGATTTTCCATCCCTGTTTTTACAAAGAAGTCTGCTATTGTGAAGCCCTCAGAAGGCAGTGATAACCAGGTAAAGTGTGGCTTGGTTTTGGTAGTACTGCTAGAAATCTTACAGTAATAATGTTGACTGTATCTGCAGCTGAACATCAGACCAATAACCTTAGACTGTAATGTAACGTTAATAAAGACGTTTCTGTTTTTTCAGAATTTGAATACCTATTTCCTGTGTAACTTAAGCATAAAGTCACTAACATTTTGAATGAGCGTGTGAAGAAACGTTTGAAGAATCTTTTGCAGCCCAGTGCTAAAGGTTTTGGTAATTTGGGTTCTCCTACATGTGCTGTTTGTATACAGGAGTATGGTGAGAAGAGATGAGGGAAAATGGGAAGACTATGTGTGTGATGTGCTTAGTCTCTTCAAACAGTATGTGCAACAGGGTTCTGAGCTACATCTAGCTCTGTAGTCAGAGCTATACCTGTGTTATCTGATCTTCCTTTTGGTTTGGGATTCCACGATTATACTGGAGGCACACTGGTGTGTGCCTGCATTAATATGCGCTAACAGTAGGTATAAGGCAATGGTGTTAAATGTAAGATACAAATATAACACTGAATCCCTATGGACCACTGTAGGTTTTATGACTCTGAGATTGAAGTTAATATGATGTGAGTGAATTATTAAGCAGACTTCACTTGTATCTTTTAAGACCATATGAAGATCTCTCAAGATAATGTAATTTTAGGTAATGTAATCTTGTGTATTTAGTTTCAGGTGTGCGGTGTTCTCCTTAGTGATTTGTTTCATGCGCTGGTATGTGTGGGCATGCTCTCTTGAAAATTAGAATACTATCTGTAACTCTGAAGAGTAGCAAATGCATAAAACATCCTCAAATTCACGTACTTGGAGAAGAGTTGGAGAATTGGGGATTGTCAGTAGAACATTAGAAACTTTCTGGGGATGGATTTTTGTCAGGCAAATACTCACGTTTTTTCCTTGAAAAGCGGGAAATGGTTATGGCCAGGCAATTGCAAACACCATGCTGATAGCGATGGGTTTTTTTGCTTCTAGTTTATAGTAGAAGAGATTCTGTGGTGGAAAAATTATTCTGGTAAAATATACAGCATCTTAATCAGGAGACTGGTCCTTCTTTTTGAGAGAAAAAAACAAGACTTGTTTCAGAAATTTACTTTGTTGTTTAGGGTGGAGAGAAAAGAGGACATTGCAGGGCAGCTGATCATTACAAAGCAATGTAGACAATCAGGAGCAAATATTTGAGTTGTAAAATTCAGCTTATTTAGTTCCAAGACACCTGATGTTAGCACTGGATAGCTTATTTTATCTTCTCTTTCTCCATCCTTTATCAAAGAAGTATTTCACAGCAGAATGTGATAGCTGTTAATGTTTTGGGTTTTTTTTCCAGTTCAGACTAATCTTAACCTTTGTTCGGAAGTGGGAGAAGGCAGCAATGTAAGGATTTGAAGCTATATGGGCTAGATTCCAGATTGTAGGCTTGAGGACAAAACATAATCATTTGGATAAGTGACGGTGTAAAAAAGAGTGAGATTTCCTGGAAAAAGTAAAACTGTCTTTAAAATGTGATCCTTGAGAAGATCCCTTTGGATGAAGAGGGCTTGACATTACCAGGGCTTTTCCTCATTTAGGCAACTGGACATCTTTTAAAGTGCCAGAGAACTGGTTGTTTCCTGTAGACTATTTGCATTGCTATGGATAAACAGGCAACCAGCGGGGGAAAAAAAAAAAAAAGCACCCGTTCCTTGAAGAAATTCAAGAAAAGTAATCAGAAACTAGGTAGGAAAGTGGTACGGAATGAAAAGTGGAGAATCTCTTAGTTATTCTGAAATGATAATCAATCTCTCATCTGTTTCTTAGAGGAAACTGTTCAGTGAATGGTATGTATCAATATTGTAGGGCTTCATATAAGCATACAACCAATCTTGAGAGGACTGAATGTAAAGCTCCTGATAACTTACTACTACTGTGTAGTTTACTGTTCAAAGCAAATTTCCCAGTTGTTGAATTCAAGTTATTCTAGGGGCAAAATAAGCAATTGTGTGTTTTTTCCTTATTAGTTGTGGAAGAAATACTGAGCTGATTGACACAAAAGAGCATGAGAAGTCTTCTATTGTATTACAGAAAACTGCTTTCTGACATGTATTACTGTTTGTTTGTTTTTCTTGTTTGTGAAAGATCTTCTTTTCCCCTGTATGGTCTAATGGGGCTCAAACTTTATAAAGCACTGTGTGATCTTAAAACTTAAATGTGTAGCTTTGAGTGAAGGAAATGTCAGAGCTTATTTATCTTTGAGGAAACTGGGGTTGTAAGGCTCTTAAAGCTTGACCATTTGTTCTTTCTCCTAGTATCTTTTTCAGCAATCTTGGAAATAAATTTTTTCATCAGTTTTTCTTACAGAAACATTTAGGAAGAGTCAGCATATCAGAATGTGCTTAAAGGTTGTTGGGAGACAGACCTCTGGGGGACAATTTTCATCTATGGAATTGAATTAGTACTTTCAGATCTGGTACTACTATTTGTGCTGCATGACGAGTATCACTGTAAGTTCTAGTAGTGGAGAAACAGCTGCAGCAATAATGAAGCACAACATTATTTCTTACTTTTCTAGAAGGAAGCAAGTTGTGCCAATGAAATCAGTATATAGTTTGTTCAGAACCATTTTGTGCATGTGTTATGGAACAGTACATGGATGTACAGAGAACAGGCTTGATCTTTTGCTTGGAAACTGCTGTTGCTGTGTCTGGTAATATTTGTGTGCACTATTAAACAAAAAAACACATACAAATGTTATATAAGAATATATAAGTTTCATGGGGAGCACTAGATTTGAGATTGTTGATTTTTATGGTTTTATTGGAGATCAGTGTTTCTTTTTGTAGAATCACAGAATTTAAATTTCATAAAACCAGGCCATCTTTACATTTTTAAAACTATCTACCACAATTATAATCAATATTTGAGTTCTTTGTCATTTCTATTTAGGCTCTCCTTATTGCTAGGGCAATATGTTTTATCTGCATACGTAAAAAATGGGTTACTGTGTAATAATAAAGCATGTGGTTTGAAAAAGAACAAAACGAAAGTATAATGGAGAGAACCACAGAGAGCATTTGTACGTTCTTGCTTGCTGCTAGAATAACTTTATAAACTGGTGTAATTGTCTTTATCTTGGAAGAGTTATCACCCTCTCAGTATCTTTTTGAGTGTTAAAAACTCCTTTTTGCACAGGTATGTTTTAAAAAAAAATGTAAAACTAACCACCTCGCCTCTAGGAAAGTTTTCTTTAAGGCTTCAGCTTAAACTAAGTCACATCATTAAAGACAGAATCTTATAAAAATAGGCTGAAGACTGAAACTTAAAGAATGAATGCCTTAAAAACACGCATATTAAATCAGAAAGCTAGATGTGTGGTAAGAACTCTGTTTATAGCAGTTTATAGTTGACCTATGCATTATGCTTTAATATGAAAGTGCAGCTTCTGGCTCAAAGCTGCAGATTGCTTTAAGCAGAAAGTCAGAGCCTGAATGGGTAATGTCACTGCATTCTTGTCCTGCCTTTTCTGGAACATCACTTATTAGGCTAAAACTGGAAATAAATCACTGGACTGTATGGACCTTCACTGCAGCACAAGTATAGCCATTTCTGGTAAGAAAACCTAGAGAAAATAGTCTTTATGATCAAAGTCAGAAAGTGTTTTTTGGGTGGGAGCTTTTTGTACATATGTATAGCCTATTCATGAGAAAAGACTATTTGTGAATAATAACACGTGATCTCATGGAAACACAAGAATAACAACACGTGGAAAATATTTTTGGAAGTCATCTAAAGTGTTTCTTTTTACTCATCTGTGGGAATATCACTTGAAAAGATAATTCAGTCTCATTGTATTAACTGTGTAAAGAAAAATAGGGAGGAAAAATGTCTTAATTTCTTAACAATGTTTTTGTCTCTCAGAAACTGTACAGACCCACCAAAAGATCGCGAAGTGTGGTGGCAAAACAGTGCCTTGGCAATCTTCAATAGAAAGTGCTGGAAGGCAAAATTCTGTAACAGCTCTGCAATTTCAAGTGAATACCGAGCCTACTGGAGGTGACTGTCTTGAGAACTGGACTACTGAAGATTATCTGCAAGGCTGTGAGGATAAAGCTACAGATGTGATAGTGCAGACAGATGGAACGCACAGTAGTTCAGCCTTCTCTGATCAGGAGCAAAAGGGCCAAGGTGGAAATGTAATGGATATATTGAATTGGGTCAGGCCTCTTCCTGCTCTACTTTCTCCAGTACAGCTTTCACCAGTAGCTACACAGGTAAGTTCGAGGATATGTCTGACAACTCAGCATTAACATAGTCGTATAATTACTGCAGAAATAAGAAGTTGATATTCTTGGGCTTTTTGGGGTACCAGTGTTGCTTACTCATACACTAAAATGATCTCTGTGTATTTAGATTTTTATATACATAATTTCATGTTCTAGCATACTGCTTGTGGAAGGCTGCAAAAGGCAATTTTCTGAAGTATATTTAAGTGAAGTTGGCCATGTCTTACTCAAATGTTATTTTTCATTAATCTTGGAATAGAAGTAGGTAAGCAAAGAAGTATCAATTTCTGTTCACCATGAAGAATAGTGATGTAGAAGGATGTAATTCTGATGGTCAGCCTTAATATCTCAAAACCACTGCAAGTTAGGGCCATTGGTGTATTTGCTTAGGAAAATAGAGTTCTTAAAAATTGTATGAGGCTTTGGAAAACTAATTTTGTATTTTTCATTAAAGGATATATTGTTCGGAGAACTCACAGGTTCTAGCGATGAAGAAGTTGATTGCAGTGCTTCTGCAGTGGAGTGTATTTTACAGGAAGACCAAGCTCAGCCTCAAAATTGTTGTAATGTATTCAAACTGAATGAGGAATGTAACAGATGGAACAAACCACATGGACATAGTCTTGATGCAGAAACTTTATATAACTCGAGTAGAACAGAAAAGATTGTTCCTATTGACCCAGAGATGTTAATCAAAGAGGAGGGAAATGCAAAGCAATGTGAAGTTGCTACTTCGATTACAACTACAGAATCTAACAGAGACTGTTTGGAGGAGAATTCTGAGAACATGGAAACTCTGAAGAGAGATCTTATGGAAACAACAGCATGTGAATTGGAAGCCAAAGAAGAACGGAAAGGAGATATCAAGGAGATGCACAATGAAGAAACGGTCTCTTCAATTCATTCTATGCTACACAGATTCAACCTTCAGAATCAAATAGAAAGATGTAGTGAGGTTGAGCAAACAGAGGAGAATGTGATCTTAGTCAGAGCTGGTGGTTATGAGGGTACGCATGAAAAGTATGGTGAGTTAATGAAAGCAGAACATGAAAGGGAAATTCCCAAGGCAGTATCCATTCCCCAAAATGTTACTCATTTGCATCCTGAGCAATACCTTGTACTTCAAAGAAAAGATTCTGAGGAGAAATCTGGTGTGTTGATAGAGAGTGAAGTGGTTGAAAATGAATGCAAGGATTCAGTAAAGATAACTAATATGGCAATTAATGTTGAGGAAAATGTCAAACAAGTGATAACTGGAGAGGAAGCAACGGCTACAATACAGATGCAAGGGCTCTGTGCAAAGTCTAACAACAAAAGAGAGCTCTCTGTAAATGTATTGTACAATTCCTGTAGCTTTAAATCTTTTTGTGAAGCAAAGTGTCCTGAAGACCTAATAATACAGCATGATGGTGAGGGAATAGTTATGGAAACTGATGTATGCACTGAATTTACTGAGACTTCTGTTTGTTCTCAGTGCTCTGAAATAAGACATGACAGTGAAAAGATACTAAAGGAACAATGCACACATACACTAAAGTATGAAATAGTCAGAAAACATGAACTGGAGACAGCTAAAGTCTCTCAGTGTTACTTACCTGTATCTGCTGTTGAAGGAATCGAACATTCACTGTGTATGGATGATACAAACAAAAAAGTATGTGTGGCGGGAAGTGCTTCATTGGCCTTTCCAGAAGATGATGGACAGCTCAAAATTCAAGACGTAATCAGACCCAAATCTGTTGAACTAACTATGAAATTGAACAAAGAAAGTGTTCTTGAAATAGCTGAATCATCAGAGCTGCTCCATAGTGCAGAAAATGGAAAATTACTGTATGAGAAGGAAGGGGAAGATTTAAAAGGTAAAAATCATCAGGAAGAAAATTACAGTCACTTTTTCCAAGGGAAATCAAACTTGGAAAGTATACCTCCAGAACCAAAGGTGGCATGCATTACTGATGCGGAAAGCAGCGTAGCTAAGTGTGAATCATCTGTGTTGGATTGTACAGAAAGAAATGGTGAAATTAAACAGCCTGAAAATCTGTGCAGTACCTTAGAATGTGGGTTATCCAAAACTCAGAACTCTAGAGTGATTGAATCTCAAGAAACTGAATTCAAAGTTAATCAAGAAGATTTTGTAGGGGAAAGCAGTAAACTGTTAGAAGTGGATACTGTCCAATCTGTCTTAGTAGAAAGTAGTCTTAATTCTCAAACACAATTTGCAAAACCTCAAAATCAGTTATTGGTAACTGAAAATGCTAAATGTGATAAAACAAAAGCAGAATTAAACAAGCAAAGCAACAAATTGATGATTGAGGCTTGTCCCAATTCATTTAAGGGGGAAAAGAACGTTGTGAAGAAAAATGATTCAGAGATCATACATCAGCCTACTTCAGAAATGGATTTTAATAGTGGCTTTGCTCTGTATTCTCAAATGGACTTGAAGACAGACTGTACACATTCTGAAGAGACAGATTCCCCTGTTCAAGTGAGAAATGGCTTGGAATCTACAGTGCCCAGTGATCTAAATTTCAGTCTTCAGAAAGTTGTCAGAGTTGTTGAAACTAATTTCACAGAAAATTCTGATTTTCCTCCTACATGGGAAAAAAAAGGAGATAAAAATTGCATTATGAGCAGTGCATTTAATTGTTCTTTGGAAGGCCTTAAAAAAGGTGCTGAGATCATGTCTACTGAAAAAGTTAACGTATGCAAAGAACTGGAATCCTGCTCTGAGAAGTGCATACACAAAAATGAAGGGGAAGTTCCAGGTGAGAAGGAGTTGCCAGTAGGTAAAGAACCTGAGGCATCTGTTAAATTACAAATCCTGCATGCAGACTCTTGTAAAAAGAATACTTTAACCTTCCAAAACTTTATTTGTCAAGAATCAGAATGCAAGACTTCTACATGGGAAGCTAGAACAGATTCTTCTAGAACTTGTTCACTAACGGCTGGGGGGGAAAGCAAAGGATTGAATAGGTTTGAGGCATCTGAGGAAAACAGCATTAAAGGGTCTGCTTTTGATATTGCAGAGCAGAGTAATGAATCTAAGGAGAAGGACTATCCATTACAAAAAGGCAGATGTGTGAAATGTTCTGAATGTGTTCCCATGCTCAGAAAGGAACTGAGAGCGTCAACAAGAATTGTAGTGGATGCTCTGGAAGCTGGTGCAATTGTTGATGCTGGTGACCAACTATGTGAACTTCATTCAACAGCACACTCAGGAAATACAGAGACAGGTAGTCATCTAAAACCAGATGCGGTAATGGATATGGATATACATTGTGAAATAGGCTCTTCTCCAGATGTGGCAAGTGAGATGTCAGATGTGGTTGAGGAAGGTTATCCTAAAGACTTTTCCTCTTTGAAAAGAGGATGTACATTAGCTTCTGAAAATACTGATGGTGCTAGTGAATTCAGGGTAGATAACAGCATAACTGGATGGATGAATGACAGTAGGGAAGATCTGTCAAAAACTGGGACATCCAAAGGAAGCCCTGTGATGCTGAGTGCTTCAAAAAGTAGATTACCACTACGCCAGGTGTTAACCACATTCTCAGAAGCTTACAGAATAGCTGTAAAACACAGTAAATTAAATACAAGAATGTTAGCTCTCAGCAATTTCATAGAAGAAAATTATTCAGAGAAGTTTGAGTCAAATGTGAAACAAAGTTTACCACACAATGTTGATATGGACATTTCAATTTTTGAAGAATATAATCGTAATCAAAATTGCTCTGCTTGCAACTCAGGAGAAAATAACACTAATGTAATGTTAGATGGCTTTCAGCCTTCTTGTTGTTTTAGTGGTACAACTTGGAGGGACTTTCTGGATAGTGGTAGAAAGAACTTCATTGTTAAGTATTTTGCAAATCCAGCCCTATCTGACGTAGACTGTAATTCTCAAACAGTTAGTCAGGCTCCTAAGCCACAAAAAATGATATTTGAGAACTCATGTATGCTGGAGTCAGAGTCTTGTGTGGATGTTGCTCTCAAGAAGACCAATAAATCGAATTGCAAAGGGCAAGAACAATCTGAAGTCTTGAGTGTTTCAGCCAAGACAGCTGTCCAAGTAATGCATGGCAGGCTATCAAAAAAACTGTTTCAAGGTAAAAGAAAAACAAACGCTCTTGAAGTTAAAGTAACTGAGCCAGTTCTTGCAAATGCTGATACTTCTATGCCAACAAAATGTTTATCTGAGACTATAAATAAAATCAGGCAAGAGATGGGTCCTCCTCTGCCCCCCCTGCTACTGCCTTTGATTGCTACTCCTCCAAGAGCTGTGTGTTCTATGGCCCCAGTAATATCTTCTGCTGATCGATCCTCTTTGCTTTCCCCTCTTGATGAACTGATATCGCCACTACGTGAATCCCCTGTTCCTTCTCTGATGTCTCCCTTGACAGATACTCCAACAGTCAAATCTGCCCTTTTGTTTTCCTCTCCATCACCTTCAGAAATGGCAGTAGGTAAAAGGATTCTCTCCTCACCTTTGCAATTTTGTACTTCCATTCCAAAGCATGCACTTCCTGTCCCAGGAAGATTTCCTCTGTGTGCAGCTGACAGTGCTGCTGCAGGTGCTCCTCAGGAGAACTCTGTGAAAATATTGGACACTATGTATCCAGAGCTATCTGCAAGAGCAAGGACACTAAACATTCTAAAAGGCAATATTCAGCTTAACCTGTGTGCTCTTTCAGATAGCCAAAGTTCCCCAGGACCTGTGGCTCAAATAAGTGGTTTCAAAACAATAGCATCTACATCGACTGCTTTTGTTAAAACTGGGAGCAATTTGAAATCTGATGGTAGCAAAGATCAGGACAAAAATGTGAAAAATCAAAAATTGATTTCAAGCTCATCAAGTCGTCTTGAAAAAAGGACATTATTGCCAGTACCTATGCCTAAAAGTGCAAAGAGGCTGAGGTTAGACAGTGAACCACCAAAGCTGGAGCCCAGTGGTATTGCTGCTGTCAGAAATGGTCAAAACCTGATCTCTGAAATAGAGGAGAATTTCGATGACAAGAGCTATGGTATCAATGATTCAGCACAAGGTTCCAGTTTAGAAACATCTTTACCACTAAAGAAGATCAGATCAGATCCTGACTGCCAGAAAGCTTATTTGGCATTGAAGAAAATTGCTGAATCCTGCTTTGACTTGTTACCAGTTATTCAAAGTCATTTGGGTGATATCTCAAAGATTCCAATAATTAGAGATGAAGAGAAAGAAGTTGTCAATGAATTTGGTATAAAAAACAAGGTAAGTAGCATTATTTTGAGTTTTGTATTTTAATAATGGCTCCTGTGAAAATGAAGAGTGTGAGTGTGTAGTAGTTGAATTCTCAGTTGTTCAGGCAACCCGTAGTGGCAAAGTGTAGTGTTGAAAGATTATCAGATACATAAACTTACATAAGTTTATCACTGAGAGCACGGTGAGGTGGTGGAAGAGGCTGCCCAGAGAGGTTGTGGATGTCCTGTTCACGGAGGTGTTCTAAGCCAGTCTGGATGGGCCCCAGGCAACTGTTCTCGTGTTTGATCTAGCAGTTGGCAACCCTGCCTTTGGCAGGGTGGTTGGAACTAGATATTTTTGAGGTCCCTTCCAACCCAAGCTATTCTATGAATCAATAAACAAAATAGAAGTTACTGTTCAGTGGTGTCCAAGATTCAAAACTGTATTTGTAGATGCTTTATGCATACACAAGCAAAGCGAATGTATTTTATTTACACTGCATTTTTTGTAGTGGGTAGTGTAAGAGAAGTTTCCTTCCTTTAAAGGTGAGGCTTAATTATTGCTTTTTTTTTTTCCAATGAAACAAGACAAATGGTGCTATATATGTGATAGTGGTTTACCTTTTTATTCTGTGTTTATCTTGATTCTCTATCAAGTTGCTCAAGTTAATTTTATTGGAAAAATCTTTCATTAGTCAGTGTCTCAGAACTTGCTTGTTGTCAGAGTTGAAAAAATTCACTTTAATTGATGTCATTCTTGTAGATAGTTTATAGTCTGCAGCAGAGCAATTTACCAGTTGATTCATGGCAGCATTTTGCCTTGTTCCAGTTCCTGAAATGAAATGAATTAGATCAGAATACTGATCTCTCAGTTCTACACAGAAGGTGTCTACAGACTTCTTGGGTCATCTTTGTTAGGAATTGCCATGTTTGGTAACTTGATAGAAGCAAGACTGAGGCAACTGTCTTTCCAGTTCCAGCAAGTAGCAAGGCTGAGTATTTACTCCTAGTAGGCACATGCACAGAATACCTGCCTAAGCTTGTTCCCCTCTTAAGCTCACTACAGTGCAAGGCTGGTAGCAGAAAGAAAATACTTGATTCATCTATATGCACAAGGGCTGCTCCAAAAGTAAAGCCTGCTGTTATATTATGTTGGCCCATGATGTCAGGGGCAGATGTTTTTGGTAAGGCTGAAGAGGTTCATCCTTCCTGCCAATATTCTGTTAGATTTTGTTGCTGTGTGACAGATGGCAGCAGTGAGACAGTCTGACAAAATGGCATCTGATGTGGAAGTGCTTATGAAACAAAGGAGTGTAATTTAATTCCTCTAGGTGAAAAATTGCACCCATTTGACATTCATTGACGCTTGCTGAACATTTATGGAGGCCAAGTAGTGGTGGGTGGTGCCTTTCAGCAATGGTGACAGCAGTGGTCATCTCCACCAGTACAGATTTTTATGGGGGTGGCATGCAGGCTCTTGTTCATTGCTGGTGAAAATTCATAGCTAGTGGTGGTGACTATGGTGAAAAATAGCATTTTGTAGCTGAGAATTTGCTCTATCAAATAGTGTTATTGTGCTCTTTGTATCTGTTGCAGCTTCCATGAAAATAAATAGGAGGTATTACTTTCAGAGCAACCTACGTAGATAGATGCACACACAACATACATACACACAATGTGGGTCCATTCAGTAATTAGCTTTAGATATTTAGTCTGGCCAGTAGGTGGCTTGTATTTCTCCCCTCTTGTCTCAGGCATCCTCACGCAGATCATCTCGTGCATGTCGACTTATAGGATGACACAAAAGAACACATTTTGCTCCAGTAGCTGGACCAGACTTATGACATTACTGGAATCTGACCCTCAGATTTGTGCTTATTTGGACTTTTGGTTTCTCCAGAAGCCACCATTCAGGCTCTTGATGTCTGTACGTTCCTAGCCTAAACTCAAGGGCTCTCCAGCACTGACTCCTAAGCTTCTCAATTCTATTTCATACTTTCAGCCCTCTAAGCATCTTTTAGTAAGACTTGCACAATCCAAATTTTCTTCTTTTCTGCTCATTTTGCATTTCCTATCCCTGTAGACAGACCTCACTCCCTACCTCCTTTAAGGGAACATCAGATGATCTGTGGAGAACCTCTGGTGTTGAAAAATCTGGTAAAACTTGCACCTGGACAATGGGCTGCTTGTCTTCCTGTGACAGCTCTGGGAGCAGCCAAGTTAGGGTGCTCCATTTGCTCTGATTAGGTTATTGGGGTTCTTTATTGCTCTCTCCTCACTTCTTGTTTATGAAAGATAGTTTTTAGACGTATAACTACACAATTCATTTTTAAAGAGCAGTAGTCCTGTTCTGTGTCTCTTTAAGGCATGTGTGTTCAGGGACGTTTCTACTCACTTTTCTTCTTTCTTTCGCTGGTTCCCTCTGATTTAACTATGTGCATTCTTATATATATATATGCAAACAATACTTATACAAGTAGTTCTCTTTACTTGTTGTACTATTATAATGCTGTTGAATGTTCTCACATATAGTATAGTCTAATAACTATTTTTTTTATGCCTTATAGCATTTAGCGGAGTCATTGCTGCATGTTATTCTCAATACCCTCAAGGCTCAGAAAATAGCCTCAAGTTACAATTTCAGTCAGGCTCTTTGTCGAGTTTATACAGGAATTTGTCGACAGCTGGGAGATTTGGAAAGAGCCCGCCTCTTCTGCTATAGCTTACTGAAAGAAGGTATAGTGTGTCTTGGTGGTCTTGTATTTTTAACATAATGTGTCTATGCTGTTGTGTTCCAGAATGATTATGTTTGTAAAAGCAAACATTAAAAAAAAAAAAAAATCCTCCTCTGAAAAAGACACTTTCCTTAGACCTTTTATCTATAGTGTAGAAATAAAGACCGTTCTAGAAGAAATTTACTCTGTTCCTCTACATCTGTATCCCTGTATCTCAGCTCGGTGCTCTTAGTGGTCAACTCATTTTTCAAATAAATACTGTGCTTTCATTTTTGCCCTACCATCTCCAAAATGAGACTGTGATGCCAGGGAATTTTGTATTTTTTGCTTATTATTGTTCTTACTGAATATGGACAGATATATAAAACATTTTTTTTAAATCAAAACACTTCTTGGCTTAAAACAGCGTCAGGAGTTGGACAGCAACACCTGGATCAAAACCAGTGCATTTATGTAACGTGTCCTCCTTAATGTTTTGTCAACATCTATTGTCCAAAGTCTTGCTTGGTTGAGAGGTTTTGATTGGTGTTTTTTGTTTTCCTCCATTTGTTTCCATTATCTTGAGTGGCAGAGTAACAAAGGTAATGCATAAGTAGTATCACTGTACTAGCTAAAAACTCTGTAGTAGTTCTGGAAGGGCTTCACTTCAAAATACGTAACCATCCGGAGTTCAAAAACAGCGTATTGGTATCTGCATCCCAAATTCAGATTTAAAAAAAAAAAAAACCTGGGGCGCTCTGCAGGGTTAAAAGGGTTAAATGCTACAACTATTGATAGCTGAAGGTATTTGTTCTGTTTTAAATTAAGGATTATGATTTTATTCTGTTCTTAAGTATTATTTCCATTCTTTTTCTTTTCTGTAACTTTTGTTTTCTTACCTGCCTTTCTTTAAATCAGCGTCAGTCATCATGATTCTTCTTCCATTTTTTTTTTCATTTTATTAGTTTTAGTACTGTACTGTGACAAAAATCATTTGTCAGATACTTCTTCTTAGTCTAATTTAACAATTAAGCCTTTTATTTTGCAGTGTTTTGGTACTTTACCTTTTTGTAGGCCCTTACAAATTTCTAAAAGCTCACTTTTTTGAGGGCAGAAGAAGACGCAAACTGTGTTGAATCATTTTCTGTTCTGTACTTAGAATTACTTAAATTCCTATTGTGTATGTTCTGTGTTTTTATTATTAATTTTGAAAATGAAGAGTTATAAACATATCTTGAGGGTTTTTTCATTCTTTTCACATAAACATAAGGGTTGGAAGAGATGTCTTGAGATCATTAACCCTCCTGCTATAGCAGGTTCCTTAGAGTAGGTTGCACATGAAAGCATCCAGGTAGATTTTGACTATCTACAGATGAGACTCCACAACCTCTCTGGGCAGCTTTCTGCTGTGCTTGTTTGCCTTCAAACTGAATTTTTTCCTCATGTTTGTATGGAACCTCTTCTGTTCCAGTTTGTGCCCACTGCCCCTTGTCCTGTCACAGAGCACTACTGAAAAGAGCCTGGCCCCACCCATCCATTAGATATTTATAAGCATTGATAAAGATCCCCTCTCAGTTTTCTCTTCTCCAGGCTAAACAGTCCCAGGTCTCTCAGCTTCTCCTCATAAAGCAGATGCTCCAGGCCCCTAGTCATCTTCCTAGCCCTCCACTGGACGCTCTCTAGAATTGCTTGTCTGGGGAGTCCAGAACTGGACACCAGTACTCCACATGTGGTCTCACCAGGTCAGAGTAGAGGGGGAGGAGAACCTCCCTTGACTTGCTGGTCAAGCTCTTTTTAATGCATCCCAGGACATCATTGTCCTTGGCTACAAGAACACACTGCTAGGTCATAGTTAACCTGTTATCTGCTAGGACACCTGGGCCTGCAGAACTCCTTTCCAGCAGGTCAGTCCCTAACCTGTACTGATGCTTGTGGTTACTCCTCACCAGTTGCAGGACTTGCTCTTTTTGAACCTCATCAGGTTCCTTTCCACCCAGATGTCCAGTCTGACCAGGTCTCACTGAATGCCAGCACAGCATTCTTCTGTGTCAGCCACTCCTCCCAACTTTGTCATTAGCAGACTTGCTAGGGGTACACTATCCCTTCATCCAGGTCACTGATGAAGATGTTAGACAAGACTGGACCCAATACTGACTGCTTGAGTAACACCAGTAGCTACAGACTTCCAACTAGACTGTGCTGCTGATCACAACCTTTTGAGCTATGCCAGTCAGCTGGTTCTCAAGTCTACTTCGCTGTCCACTCATTTGTCCCATAGTTCCTGAGCTTACCTATGAGGATGTTATAGAAGACAGTGTCAAAAGTCTTACTGAAGTCAAGGTAGACAACATGCACTTCTCTGCACTTGTCTACCCAGCTGATCATGCCATCATAAAAGGCTATCATGATCATGATTTTCATTGGTGAACCCATGTTGACTACTCCTGATAATCTTCTTTTCTTCCGCTTGTTTGTAGATGGCATCCAGAATTTATTTTGATTTGATTACCAGTGCATTCATTTTGAGGTTTTCTCCTCAATATAGTTTCACGTATTAATTCTTGTCAGAAACTTGGCAACATAAGAGTGAGCTATGTTTCATCTACACATTTGTCAGATTGACTGTAAGTAGTCAGTACTACCTCTTTTGACTTGCATCATTTGTTCTCTTGACTTCCTGTCCATCCATTTTTTGTTATGTTCTCCTTTCAGGTATTCTGCCTTAAATAACTAAAATAAATTTTACCTCCTTTTCTTAGTTCTTTTTCTTTTATCTCTCTTCTTGTCATCCTCTCTTTTCCTTTTTTTTCTTTTTTTTTTTTTTTTTTTTTGACCACCTTTGGCTTGATCCATTGATCTGAGTATCCATTTGTGACTGGAGCGTATTAGGCAGGATTCTGGAGTGCATGTTCCAGTTTAACATCATTGTAAATGAATCCAGTTTCTGTGCTCCAAGACCACTCTACTTAGTGAACTAAAAAGCAGTGAGAAGAATAAAAGGAGGCAAAAGACAAAAGAACTGTGGTCACTACTGTTACTCAGTCAAGGCTGGTGAAGCTGTGCCTGGCATACTGACTAAAACGCTCTTTTTTCTTTCCAAAAAAGAAAACAATTACAGTGGGATAGGTGGCTTTTTTGTTTGATTCCTCCCAATTCCCTCCAATTTAAGGAAAGGACTGAGGTTTGACAATATGACTCCCTTTCACTGGACTGCAGTGGTTATGTGACTTCTGTCTTTTCTCCTTGTTACCTTGTAGAGTGTACTAGCTTTAAATGTTTGAGTGTACTTTTAATTTGTTTCTAAATGTTAAAAACTTATGTTGTTCTCTTTTTTTCCTCTTAGACTTTCCAGACTCGGATAAATTGATTTTATTCATCACAAATATATGGCCTGACATATTTTTCTTCCAAGGTGCAATAAACAAAGCTATGCAATTAATTATCAGGCAGAATGCAAATGACAGTGTCCTGGCCTGTTTGAATGCCTATCTCAGCTGGGAGCAGGTAACTTTTCCTTTCACTAACAGTATCAGCTTTCATCTGCATTGTTCCCATCGCAGGCTGTATGAAACCAAGACGCTTCTGATGAAGGATGTAAAGACGCTCACTGAATCTCCTCTGGAGTTTGTAAAATTGCACAACTAATGCTACTTAGGTCTTTCTTTCTGTGGTTATCTAAACCCTATCAGAACACACTTTTTTTGTTGTTTTCCATATTATTACTAATTCCTCTATGAAGTATTTAAGGTAAACATTGATTTTATACTTTGACTGAAGCATTCTTGGACCACGGAATTGTATGCCTCTGTGAAAATGTGGTTTTTTTTTTCATGTTCCTTTAGGTCATTTTTTGTTTGGTTTACTTTACGGAGTTTTATTTTGTTTGGTTTTCAGTATGTATTGGGCTTATCTGTTTTTTATGGTAATTGCTAACTGTTTATCACAGTTACTTTCAGGACGAGCAAGTCTCATCTTACTTGTGATCTTTCTGTGAGGTACACTGTAAATAACCACTTAACACCAAAAAAAAAAAGTCGACAAACCTAACTTCACAAGCAGTTACAATGAAATTCAAGTCTGAGCCCAGGACTTCATGTGTGATCCTGGACGAGTCATTTAATTTCTGTCAGTTTTATTACCATCCTGAAAGGAATGTTGCAAAGTGGAAAAACTGGATCATCCTTGATATCAGTAGGAGCAAATCTCTATCGTGCAGATGAGAAGCTGGAGATACTGTGCTTCTGGATAAGGAGTTTGTGCAACAAGCTTGGGTGCTTGCTTGAAAGCTAGTGCCCTAGTAGTTTTGAAGACCAATATTAATACTGGGTTTGCTTGGTGGAAGATCTATAGTTATGTAAAATACCAAGTGAAAAAAGTCATCTTGATTCATAGTTATCCTTATCTCAGTCCTAAGCATATTGCTCGATATCTATCGTTGGAACTGCAAGTAGGTTTACAGTTATCAGCGTGGCCTTTAGGTGTTATACCCGCTGGAAAAGAATGTCTTTTTTTTTGTATGGTAAGAGTAGAGTTACAGCCCCTATAAAAATGCTCTGTTCTGGTGCAGGCTTACAGTGGAATGAGACAGGAGGAGGTTGTGGATTTGTATGCATTTCTCAGAGTTACAGAACTACAATCTCTGCTGACAAAGAAATTTTACTCTCTTTTTTGTTAGGTTATTGCTTTCAATCTTGTGCCAGTAGAGATGCATATATATATGCCTCAGTAAATGTCCCTGGAACCCTGTGTACCCTCACTACCTACTTTATAGTTTGGAGCTCCATAAAATATGAGAGCTGCAGCAGCTGGGGAGAACAGTCTCAGAACCTTCTATTGATGAGAGCTAATCACATCACCCTTTCTGTAAGATGGTTTTTACCTAGATGGAAATACAGGGATAAATTTCCATTGGTTTATGGTTGCCAGTGTGTTATGGAAAAAAAAAAAATCACACACACAAAAATCACACACCTTAAGACAAGCTAGAGGGGGAGAAGTCCAACCTGGCTGAACATGGAGCTTTCTCTGAGAATCGAAGGGAAAAAAGAGTTTACCACTTCTAGAAGAATTGTCAGGCAACTCAGGAATAGTACAAGGATATTGCTATAACACTCAGAAAATTAGAAAGGCAAAAGCCTGGCTAGAACTGGGCTGTCCATCACTGTAAAAGAGAACAAAAAATGTTACAAATATATGAAAAGCAAAAGAAGGGCCAAGGAGAATCTCCATCCTTTATTGGATGCGGCAGGGAACATCACCACCGAGGGATGAGGAAAAGCCAGAGGTACTCAACACCTTCTTTACTTCTGTCTTTAAAAATCAGATCAGTTATCGTCAGGGTATTCAGCCCCCTGAGCTGCAAGACAGGGATGGGAAGCAAATTAAATGCCTCACTATTCAGAAGAAAACAGTGACCTACTACTCTGCCTAGACTATCACAAGACTATTGGGCCAGATGAGATCTACTTGAGGATCCAGCTGAGGGTACTGAGGAAGCTGACAGAAGTGCTTGCCAAGCCACTTTCTGTCTTTATCAGCAGACCTGGTCAACCAGTCCCAGATAAATGGAGACTTCCCAGCGTGGCACCCATCTACAAGAAGGGTTGGAAGGATGACCTGGGGAACTACAGGCCTGTCAGCCTGACCTTGATATTGAGGGAAGTTATGGAGCAAATGATCTTGAGCGTCATCATGTGGCATATACAAGACAACCAGGGAGTCAGGGCTAACTAGGCATGAGTTCATGAAAGACATGTCCTGCTTGACCAACGTAATCTTCTAGGACCAGGCAACCCACTTGTGGATGTAGTCTACGTAGACTTCAGTAAAACCTTTGATGCTGTGTCTTCTACAGCATTCTCCTGGAAAAGCTGATAGCCCATGGCTTAGATTAATGTACACTTCACAGGGTTAAAAACTAGCTGAATGTCTGGGCCTGGAAAGTGGTGGCAAATTGAGTGAAATCCATTTGGTAAACAGTCGCAAGTGGTATTCCCCAAGGGTCAGTTTTGAGGCCAATCCTTTTTTATATCTTTATTGATGATCTGGACAAGGGGATTGAGTGCGTCCTCAAGTAAGTTTGCAGTGACACCAAGTTGGGAGGAAGTGTTGATCTGCTTGAGGGTGGGAAGCCTCTACAGAGAAATCTATGTGGGCTGGATCAATGGGCTGAGGCCAATTTTATGAGATTCCACAAGGCCAAGTGCTAGGTCCTGCACTTTGCTCCTAACTATCCTGTGCAGTTGGTACAGGCTTGGGCCAAAGTGGTTGGAAAGCTATACGGTGCAAAATCTGAGGGTGTTAGTTGACAGCCATCTGAACATGAGCCAGCAGTGTGGCCAGGTGTCCAAGAAGGCCAATGGCATCCTGACTAGTATTAGAAATAGTGGGACTAGGGAAGTGATAGTCCCCCTATACTCAGTACTGGTGAGGCTGCCTCTTGAATACTGTGTTTAGCTTTGGGCTTCTCACATGGGAGAGACATTGAGGCCCTGGAGCATTTCCAAAGAAGGGCAATGAAGCTAGTGAAGGGTCTGAAGCACAAGTCATCTGAGGACCAGCTGAGAGAACTGGGATTATTTAATCTGGAAAAGCGGCTCAGGGAAGACGTCATCACTCTCTACAAGGGCTGCACTGAAAGTAATGCCTCCTACTTTATTATGTTGGCCCATAATGTCAGAGGTGGATATTGGTAGTACAGCAGTAGAGGTTGAACCTTCCCACAAATATTCTGTTAAATTTTGTTGCCATGCGACGGGTGGCAGCAGAGGGGCAGTGTGACAAAATGGCATCTGACCTGGAAGTGCATATGAAATAAAGGAGTGTAATTGAGTTCCTCCATGTGGAAAAAATTGCACCCATTTGACATTCATTGACGCTTGCTGAATGTTTATGGAAGCAAAACAGTGGATGTTAGCACAGTGAAGTGGTGGGTGGTGCCTTTCAGCAGTGGTGACAGCAACAATGAGTCATCTCCACCACTGCAGATTTTTACGAGTGTTGCATGTAGGCTCTTGTTCATTGCTGGTGAAAATTCATAGCTAATGGTGGTGATGATGTTGAAAAATAGTGTTTTGTAGCTAAGAACTTGCTCCATCAAATCATACTATTATGCTCTTTTGTAGTTTCCATGGCACTACATAGAAGGCATTACTTTTGGCATCAGTTATGTACCTGAAGGGAAGCTGTAGCGAAATGAGAGTCAGTCTCCCAGGTAACTAGCAATAGGGTGAGAGGTAATGGCCTCAAGTTGTGCTGGGGAGATTCAGATTGGATATTAGTTCACATTTCTCTGAAAGAGTAGTCAAGCATTGGAAGGGACTGCCCATGAAAGTGGTGGAGTCACCGCCCCGAAGTGTTCAAGAAAAGTGTAGGTATGGCACTTACAGACATGGTTTAATGGGTATGGTAGTGTTGGTTTGACGATTGGACTTGATGATTTTGGAGGTCTTTTTCAACCTTAATGATTCTGTAATTCTATGATCTCAGTATTAAGATGACCCTACGTGTGACAGAAAAGCTTGTGTAGCATGGAGATTTTGTTTGAAGTTGAAGTATACCAATTTTAGTGGCAATGCAAAATATCCTGTTTATATGGTCCTATGCACCAGGAAATTAAGCAGCCTCTATGTTAGTGTTATGTGCCTAGATGTTTTGTCTTATTTCTTCAGGTTTTCAAAGGATGTTTGGCTTACCCTAGCTTTTTAATTAGTGAAACAATTTTACATGACATGTTTTCAGTCATTATTACTTTAGATATTGGAAGTACTTGCTTTGAAATTAAACCCTAATGAGCAGTAATCAGTAACAAATTTCAGCATCATCAAATTAAAAAAAAAAATCTCAAAGTGAGCATGACTGGTGTAAACTTACATTGAATAAGGCCTCTTCTAACTTTAAGGTTTTGTCAAGAGAAATAAAAATCTCAAATTGTGGAAGCAGAGGGAAGAGTATGACTTGTGGTCATGTTTGTTTACTCAAACTATGCTCTTATTGAAAGCATCAAGAAGAATATTGAGAACTAGATTTTAGTTCAGTGTATTTTTGTTTGTGTTAACTCAACCTCAAAAGTTGAATTTGTGGTGTAAGATGATCTCCAATGGTTGCTGTACATAGAATCTATTATTTGTAAAGAGTATGGCTCTAGGTTGTAACTTTTCATGCATTAAGGTAATCAACTTCTGCAATTCCAGGGCTCATCTCTAGATGCTGGTATTATGGTCTCAAACCTGCTTTTAGAAATGCAGTCATGTCCAAAGGTAGATTTTCAGCTGAATGAGCAGTATGGAGAAGATCTGAGTGAAGATGCTTGGCAGTACATATTTGCTATTGATCTACTTTGCTCTCACCTTAAATGGGATTGGACACATGACAATGTCATAAGGTATTGTGGCAAGCAGTTTGTTTAAACATTTTTACCTGTGGTGGTTGTTGTTGTTTGGTTGGTGGCTGTTTGTTTTTGTCTGTTGTGTTGTTAATGTTTTTTTTTTCCAAAACAAGCATAAGATCCTACTTGTAACATAAAAACTTTTGCTTGTCAGTGATACAAGAAGCTTGTGTAATACCTTGACACTTGAAAGTAGTGTGGTGTACAAGTCATATACAAATACAGATGTAAAAAGTTAGTGGAGTAGCCTCATGACTTCATGTAGAGATGCAGAATGTTGCAAGGAAATAATAGATAGACCGAACTAATACTCTGAGCAGGAATGATTAGTCCAGCAAGTTAGCTTTTACTGTTTGGGTTTAAAACCTTCTTTACATGACTGAGATTTGTAGATGTTTGGAGCATTATAGGTCTCCCTTTAAGATGAATTAAAGATATAAACAGAGTTATGGAAGTCCATCATAAGCAGAAGAACCATTTGTGTTTGTTATTGTATAAATGCTGTACCACCCCTTCATGCATTATCAGATTTTCAAATTAATTCATCTTTCACAGCAAAGTGCTTTGGCCTTCTATGGATAAATGGATAAAGACGAGAAAAGAACATGAAAGTGCACAATCTATTCCTGATAGTATTATAGCGTTGACACTCAGGCTAATTGGTAAGTAATCTAAATTTTTGTTTGAACTTCTGCTTAATGTATGTCCTTGAAAAATGTCAGTTCAGCATGGAAAGGAATTTGAAGTATTTTTGCATTTTTTTGATTTTTTTAAAATTTCCTTCAAAAATTTTCACCTTAAAAGACAAATTGTTACAATTTTGTGCAGATATTTTCTGTTTATAAGCCTGTGAAAAGTATGTACTTAGGTTCTGAGAGATGTTAATATGATTTAATGATAGTAAATATCAATATCTTTTATGTATTTAAAATGAAAACATACAGTCGATAGCTGTATGTTTTTGTAACAAAGTATATAAAATAAGGCTTTACCTCTTGCTAAGGTAAATTCCTTTATTTGCTGTCTAGATGGCGTTCAGTGTAAATAGATGAACTTTGGTTTCCAGTAGATGTTTTTAGTTACATAATGTTATTTGTTAAACAAAAGTTGCATTCTTCAAGAGTTTTATTCTTTCAAATTGTATGAAAAATACCTTGGGATCTGTAGTCAGAAGAGGAATAGGACAACTGTTGTTCCCAAGACAGATGCAGTAACAAGAGGAAGGTTTTTTTGTTTTTTGTTTTTGTTTTTTTCAGGTCGATTGGGACAAATAGGTTTGAAGGAAGGATATCTTTCTGCTGTGAAGAATATTAGTTCTGTAATTGGAATGTTTGTACAGCATGCAAAGGAGGAAGGTAATGTCTGTTTAGAAGAACTTCAATATAAAATCTGCAGTAAGCAGAATGAGCACAAATTAGGACATTCATGCCAAAACAGCCTGCTTGTGCAGTTTTATATTAGTGAGGAATGGTACAAACAGGTTTCAGTTTGAGTCCTTGGCTTTTCCAAAGATAATGAAGCCTGGCTATTAATATATCTTTCGATCAGGGAGCTACTCAAAGGTATTTTCAGACAACTTGAAATTATGCTGTTTCACCTAATGTACCACTTGCTTCAGAGTTCATTTTGACACAAGCAAGAATAGTTAGTTTCCTACCTGTACATCTCATACTGTTCTAAATTCTTAACGGAGACAAAGTGAGGCAGGAAGAGTAGCAGAGATGTGCAGCAGTAAATTATTCTGGATGTTAAGTTCATTTTGCAGTGAAGCATTCACTGATTTGAGGGAATTATTTGACCTGCTGCTATAGCTTCTCTCTCTGGAGTCTCAGGCTTTTCCACGTAAGTGGATGGATGCATCTGTAAGTGTTTGTTTCTGTCTCTGTGTAAACCTGTTTGTTTTCATACAGTTTAATCACCCTGAACTAGAGTACAGTTACTGGATGCTCAAATCCTTTGTGCCCATTGAATACTAAAACCCCGCTGAATTCAGAAAACTGGAAAGTGCAAGTATAAAATGAGATGTTAAGGAACTTCTGTGCAGATTGTCTTCTGGTGACTTTCAGGCTTTAGACATCTCAACTGTTACTGTTTTTGTTCCAGTTCTTGAACTAACAGTTTCTTTAGTTTGCCCCCCAGAATTACTGCGTATTCAAGTCTATAGAAGCTAATTTGTGTTAACTCTTTGCAGATGTTCCATGGGGTGTGCAGCTGGCAGCCATATATTCGCTGTGTGACTTGGGTCCAAGCAATCCAGTCGGTATTGTTGGGGCCATCCATGCTTGGAGAGCAGCAGTTCTTAACAGCGTCCCTTTTGCAGTCACGAGTGGCTTAGCTAAAGTCAATTCTCTGTGTAAAATGGAGCTACACTAAAACATAGTTAAATGGTCCGGTCTGAAGAAATGAAGTGCCTTACTTTACTAAGCAGAAATTTGTTTCAGATAAGAACAATACAAAGTGGTATCTTTTTCTTAACAGAATGTCAGATCACACAAAGCTCAACTGTTGTATTTGACTTTTCTGCTTGAGGGAGGAGAGTTTTAAAAGGAATTAAAAGGCTTGCATTTCCAAAATAACTTATCAGTGATCTTGAAAGCCAGTATTATTTTGATTTCCAAGACAGTTCTGGTTTAATGTCAATAATAATCAGTAGTTATTACAATTTGGAGCATGGGCATTTTGCTACGGCAGAAGATTGAGCTTGACTGAAACTTGGCTCTATTGTTTTGTACTGTATTTGTAAAGTAGTTGTTCAGATAGCAGAATTTTGCCCACGTTCTGCTTTAATTTCCTTGAATAGTTTCATCAACTTAATATTAAATACTTGTGTAAAGCAGGTAGAACTTGTGTTAACAGTCACTTATAGAGTAACAGAGATATGAAATCTCTGAACTTGTATATATGGTATATTCTGATAATGTGTTTTTTACATTTGATATTGTTCCACTTGGGGAATTTTGTGAATGTAAATAGAAAGTTGGTTCAGATAAAGTTTAAACTTCTAATGATAGCTTCACTACACTCTGCATTTTTATATCTTCTGTAATAAAAGAAGCAAAAGCTGTTATGTTCTTGTTGATCTTTTCAAATAACGCACTGGGAGTGAACTGTTGTTTCTAGTTTAAATCAGTACTAATTTGAGGGGAACTGTTTTCAGTGGGATTGACTTCAGTCAGTTCAGTATCTTTCAGTTGCAGCAAGCATTTCAGTTTCTTCTGGATCTTGTAATCTTTTTGGCACCTGAGGATTAGGTTCTGTTTCTTGGTCCTGTAGACAGTTTCCCAGTTGCTTCATGAGCTGCAGGCTCCCAGCCTTTTTTTCTTGGATGTTCAGCTCCCTAAAGAAAGTAAATTCTCCCCTTCTTGCTGTTCTGCTTCACCTAGGTCCTGCTGTCTTCAACAGAGTTTGCATGCTGTTTCTGGTATTGCCTGTAGTACCAATGCCTAATGCATCATACATTAAATTTAGACACCAGCTTTAACTTATTCTGCCTTTCCAGTTTGTTTTTACATCTATTTCAGATTGTCTAAACCTACCATTTCTGCTGTGAATGGAATTTAGTAAGAATCTCTCTTGAACTTTATGCTTCCTATTCTAGAGTCCTTGATAAAGAAAGATTAAAGAAGTAAGACCAATTCACTAATGTTTCTGAATGTCCATTGGAAATATAAAATCCTGGATTGGAATAGCTGGTATTGAGAGTTCAAAAATTATATTTTGTAAAATATGAATACTAAATTGTATAGTTTGTATGAATACACATTTTATACAAAATGTATGAGTATTTTCTTTCTGGAGAAATTGCTCTACATTCATGCTTATCTATAGAAGCAAGATCTTTGTCTAACTACACTTTAGCATAGTAGTGTTTGTTTGCCAAAATAATCTCTATTTGGAATGACTGACATGTAATATACATTCTTTAATATGGGGGGAAAAAAAAAGCAGACATTGGAGGTTTTCCAGGAGGAATTCAAAGGCACAACAAGAGGCACATTCCCCCCAAAACAATGCTGTGGTCTTGACAAAGAGGAGAAAAATGCATTTCTGTGTGATTTCACTTCAGAGTAAAGAATCTTTCAGATGACTAGGATAACTGCATTGGTAGAGTCAGGCTCCAAAGAGCTGTAAAAATCACAGTGCTTATCAACTGCAGCTTTCAACAAAGGTGATGATGGCAGCAGCACTGGCAGCAGAAGTAAATGCAAAATTTAATGTCCTAGACCATCATGAGTGTCTGAACTTTTGGCTTGCCTAGGCTGCATACACAAAGATTGCTCCAAAAGTAATGCTTCCTATTTATTTCCATGGAAACTACAACTGATACAAAGAGCACAATTACACTACTTGAGTTCTCAAGGTGTTCCTCAGAGATTTTTGATAAAATTTTACTCCTCTTGTATTTCATCCTTGAAAACAGCTGTTCACAAATGTACGTACTGCCAAAAAGCAATGGCATGAATAAGTCATGACTGTGAAATGAAAAATGTTTTTCTCTGGGAAACTAGAGCTTATAAAAGTAAAGAGATATGGTCAGATTTTTAATGGAACAGGATGCAGCTGTTCCCACATGTGTACAGATTTCATTTTGAGACACCTAGGCAGGCAAGCTGTAATCTGTCGTGTGCTCTCTAAGTTAGGAGTAATGAGAAGGCCACAAGACTCCAACATTTGCCATGGAAAGTCTCTGCTCTATAATAAATCCTCAGCAGATTTTCTGGTGGCAACAGTGTGTTACAAGGAAATTCACAAGAGGTTAAAATTCCATTTTTCAGAAACTCTTCAGTCATTGACTTTATTCTCTCTTTAGCCTCTTGCAACAATGGCATCGTTTTAAAGAGGGAGTTTCCCTTACATATCTATGAAATTCTCTGCCCACAAAGAAATTGGTATTCTGGTCAATGGTCAATATTGCTATGAGATTTGTCAGTGTTGTCCAATACTACAGATGGCTTTGTAATTAGTCTGCCACTGACATATTCTAGAATAGTTGGATGCCAGTCATACTGCATAACAGACTTTTCTTGGAAAGGCACCTTTCTGGCTTTTGAAAACTGAGTGCCTTCCACATTGTACTGAAAAGTGGCAATGCTTTGTCTATCCACTATTTTTGACGGATAGTACTACAGAGAGTGTAAGAATATCCTAGCCTCCCTTATATGCTGTGTCATCAGTTGCAGCAATATAATGCATAGCAACAAAGCCTCAGGGCTTGTAAAACGGATGTTTCTTTTACACTACCACTATAATCTAGTGCTATGACAGATTGATTTTTCTGGGATTGCACACACAGTAGGCAACAGGGCTGTCACTTTGACCTACATCTGTTTGTTGAATGAGATGAACTGATGACAAACTATGAATAAGTGTTGACTGACTGGAAAATGTTCCTAGAAGTATCTGTGGCATTATGTAAAGAGTTTGAAAGTGGTATCTGGTAAAAAATAAAAAAGGTGGATATATGCAAGGAGAGAAAGTGCACATATGAAAGTACAGGGCCAAATTTGGCATCTAAGAGGGATAATGTAAGAGGGTAATGACTCAAATGACTAAATATTAAGGAAGCAGCATGATCATGTGAAAGAAAAATGAAAAAGTGGTGTGTAAACTTCTGTCTACTTTGTAATCGTGTCAAGACAGACAATTTGGAAAATTAGTAAAAAAAAATGGAGTTTAGGGGAGATTTATAATTTTAATGAGTTGTTTTTTCTGATTTTAGTCCAACACTGAAAGCTGCACAGTGGTTCAGAGTCTCATGAAACCATGGCCTTTGTCTTAGTTCTTAGGTAGCTGAACTTAGGCAAGGCCTTTGACAGTGTCCTCCATAAGGTCCTTGCAGATAAGTTATTCATGTATGGGCTGGATGGGCAGACAGTGAGGTATACTGAAAACCAGATGAATGTACAGGCCCATAGGCTGGTGATCAATGGTGTATAATCTAGTTGGAGGCCAGTAACTAGCAGTGTACTTCAGGAGTCAATACTGGGATCACTAATGTTTTTCATATTCATTAATGACTTGGATATAGGGCAGAGTGCACCCCCAGCAGATTTGTAGACAACACAAAGCTGGGAGGAGTGGCTGATATACCACAGGACATGTTGCCATCCAGAGAGGCCTCGACAGGATAGAGAAATTGGATGATAGGAACCTCCTGTGGTTCAAAAAGGAGAGGTGCAAAGTCCTTGCACATGGGGAGCAACTCCAGGCACTAGGACATACAAAGGACCACCAAGGTGGAAGGTCCTGGTGGACGCCACGTTGTACCTTGTGAGCAGTGTACCCTTGCCACTGAGAAGTCTGGCAGTATTCTGGGCTGCAGCAGGGGAAGTACTGGTAGCAAGTCAATGGAGGTGATACTTCCTCCCTGCACAACACTGGTAGGCCACATCCAGAGTACTGCATCCAGTTCTATGTTCCCCAGTACAAGAGAGACAGGGACATACTAAAGAGGATCCAATCAAAGGCCACAAATTATTAAGGGACTGGAGTATCTCTCCTATGAGGAAAGGCTGAGAGAGCTGGGACTATTCAGCCTAGAGAAGGTAAGGGAAGGCTCAGGGGAGGTCTTATCAAAATGTATAAATGCTAGAAAGCATGTTGCAAAGAGGCACCTTCCTCCAGGCCCCTTTCAGTGGTGCCCAGTGCACAGAGGCAAAGGGCACCAAATGAAATACAGAAGGTATTCTCTAACCATTAGGAAACACTTTTTTACTCTGACAGTGAATGACTACTGGCAGAGAGGTTGTGGAGTCTCTTTGGAGCTACTCAGAAGCTGCCTGGACGTGGTGCAGAACAAGTGGGTGGCCTTCCTTGAGCCAGGTGGTTTGTACCAGCTGAACTCTACAGAGGTCCTTTCCAACCTCAAGCATTCTGTGATTCTATTACAACAACAACAAAGAACACCATATGGAGGAGCATACGTATTTTTGTTTGCCTTACATTTAGAAGGATCTTTCAGGTTTTCTTTTAATTCATACTTAAATTATCAAGAAAAGGAATTTGTATCTGAAATACTGAAAACAAAAATACAGTGAAATTATTCATTCCACTCTTTTTGACTCCTGATTATCTTTTCCACTAAACGTTTAAGAAAAACACTCTAAAACATATTTCTAAGAATATTAAAGTATCTCAAAGTTCTATTTAGGATCTGAAATTCACCAACAGGTCTTAACTGTCGCAGCTGGCCTCATCTGGTCCTTCTGCCTCTACACCCTTCACTCACTGGCCTGGGATTTCCATGTAAATTGAGTCCCCTGGACATCATCTTTGAGTTGTGGTGTTGGCAAGCTTGTACTGAATCTTCTCTGTGACTAATCTTGACTTGCTGATTGGACTTGTTGAATTGATTGCGGATCTACCTCATCACTTTGTGCTTGTCTGGTAATCACTATCTGCTATCTGAACTTGTTACTGACACCAAACTTGCCCTGCATAGTTTGTTCAGATGTGGACTGTGCCCCTTTTTCAACCACTGCTCACACAGGTATACCATGCTATTACCACTGGATTACTCAGCTTGCCTTGTAGAGCAAACTCATTCTTGCATTTCACTGAAATGTACTTGGTCACTAGCTAAGAGAAATCTGTTATTTTATTTCTAGTTTCTATAGAGCAACTAAATAATTCCTTTCTGTTAAAAAAGAGGCAGGCTATATGTAGCAACAACAGCTTAGTCATAGTTAATAGGAATAAAAATGTACTGCAGAGACAACATATTTCTACAAGTTAGAGTTCATACATATCTTTCAAATAGCAGTTTGCATTCACAGTTCATAATATATGAGGACTGCTCTGAAAATAGTGCCTTCTATTTTATTATGCTGGCCCAGCACATCACGGGAGGATGTTTGTGATATTGCAGTAGAAACTGAACCTTACCAACAGTACTCTATTATGTTTTCTTGCTGTGCAACAGATGGTAGCAGAGGGGCAGTCAGACAAAATGGAGTCTGACATGGAAGTGTGTATGAAGCAAAACTGTGTAATAGAATTCCTCCAGGTGGAAAAAAATTGCACCCATTGACATTCATTGTCACTTGCTGAATGTTTATGGAGACCAAACAGTGGATGTGAGCACAGTAAGGCAGTGGGTGGCACATTTCAGCAGTGGTGACAGTGAAATGAAAGACAAGCTACATTCCAGGGTAGATGCAGATTTTTACAAGTGCAGCATGCAGGCTTTTATTCATTGCTGGTGAAAATGCATAGCTAATGGTGTTGACTATGTAGAAAAAATAGCGTTTTGTAGCTGAGAATTTGCTCTATCAAATAGTGTTATTGTGTTCTTTGTCTCTGTTGTAGTTTCCAAGGAAACTACAGAGATTTCCATGGAAACTGCAACAAGGAGACGTTACTTTTGGAGCAACCTACGTACATTTAGCATCTTAAAATCAAAGAATACACTTAATGAAGTTATGTTACAGCATAAATGCATTAAATCAGTTGTGAAAGTAAACTTGCATGTTTCCTTTAAAATGTGATTAACTGTAGTGGTTTTATGATTTGGGATCAGTATTTGTCACGGAGTTACCTCTAGATCTATCTGTGTCTGTGACAGGGGGACAGCAGGCCCACAGGCCCAGTGCCCAAAAATATGTGTGTGTGGGGGGGTGGATTTGAGGAGCCGGTTCAGCCCGGTTCTGAGACTAATGGGGGAGGGGGACCCAAGGACCCACGCCCCGGGAAAGGGAAAGGGAAAGGGGAAAGGGTGGAGAGATGGGCCTAAAAACAAAACAGCAGCAACAATCTGAGGAGGAAAGTTAATTTACTAAAAAAGGTATCAGAATGCAAGATAACACAATATAATACAATATAATTGGAATTGAGGCTAATAAATCAAACAAAATGAGAGAGTGTCCAGAACAGAAGGCCTTACTCTAATGCTGAAGGTGAGATGGCTGGGGAACATACAACCACAGATGAGCCAGAAGGGAAAAACAAAAAGGATGTCTTGTGACTTGTGGACAGTTTTTATATCTTTCCCTCTGAATAGAAAATGGAAATGGAACAGTAAGCCTCCTGGGAAATGTAGTTCTTCTTCTCTTCTGAGAACCAGGTACCCGGAAATATCAGCAGTCCACAGAATTGCAGCATTAACTCTTTAACTCTCAGTGCTCTACATGATGTTATGATGTGGAATACCGGTAACAAAAGTCATAAAACCGTGACAGTATTCATAGAAGTATTCAAGCCCATAGAAGGCCTACATCTGTCCCACTCTGGGAGCTCTGCTTTACATGGGAAGGAGAGAAGGTGATTTGCAGAGCAAGTAACCTTTTTTTCACAGACCCCCCACTTTCATGTGGCCATCCAGGCCTGTATTTACTTCAAAACCTTAGCATAAGCACCTATTAAAAAATACTACCTATGCTTTCATGTGCAAGCAAACCATGCATAGAAACAGCAAGTTGGTTAAAATCAGTGTAATTACAAGAAAATCAACCGATTTACAAGTATCATTTCTGAATGAAACATTACAATTGCCTTCAGCAAGTATTTCTTAAAGGTACTTTAAGATTCGTGCCTCATAAAAATTGTTTCTTGCAGTTTTGAACTGAACTTCCAATCTTCAAATAGTATTTCTCATACTGCTTTTTCAGTTCTTGATATAAGGTTGTTTTTGTTTGTTGTTGTTTTTACTAAGCCAATCATTATTAAATCGATCTAGAAAGCTGTATTTGTTTCTGTCTAAACCAGCAGCACTAATTTGACTTAATTTTCAACAATGATTAAGAATCTGTAACAGCACTGCTAGTAGTAAATACAGTCTTAATAGTGTTACAATAAATGCCAGAACTATTTTATTTATCTTGAAGTACTCATTTGTCTTTTGGGTTTTGGGTTGTTGTTGTTTTGTTGGGTTTTTTCCAATATAATTTTTAATGCATCCTTGACTTCGTCAGTCCTGGCAAATTTCACATGAGAATGATGTATCCAAGAGTTTTCTGTTTTTGTATGTACTACAGAAAAGGAAGTTAATAAGGAAAGTAAAAGGAAGTTAAGGAGGAAAAGAAAAAAAGCCCTTCCTATCTTTTAATATACTTTTATCCATATATAATCTCCTGGCTCATAGGAATGCATTTTCACTTCTAAAGAATGTTACTGTAGCTGAGTTTGGCACTGGGAAGTTTTTATATAATTCTGAATTTTCAGTACATACTGAGTTAACTTTTCATTCCTTTCCAACAAACCAGTCTTTGCTGATATGTAAGTATTTGGAATCTGATTTTTTTTTCCCAAATAATGCCTTAGCTGACATTAATCCTATCTAGTTTCTCTGCCTCACATGCATTAAAGTGATTGGTAAGTTATTTTGGCCATTTCACGCTGGTTTCTGCAAAAATTTTAGGTACAATGTTTTTCAAGCTCTGATTCAGTCTTTCAACTTTCCCTGAGAACTGTGGGTAATAGGACGTTTAAAGTTGTTGTGTTTCATATAACTTTTCAAAACCTGAGCTGTGAAAAGGCTCCTCTGGTCCAAATCTCTGCTGTTAGTAACAGCAATATGTAATTTCTGGAGCCTCTGAAAATCTGACACTTGTGATACACATTTAGTTAACATCAGTAAACATTATGCTGGTTGTTTACAGTCAGTGGGCATCCTAACACAATGTTCTGACACTTTTCTACCAGTGCTGCTGAGGTTATTGTTTTAATGTGTCTTGCTCTCCCTTTAATAACTAGGTCCAACTTGGCTAAATAGTAAACCACTGGATCATCTGCACTCCATCAAAAGCCAAGACCTCAGAGGCCGCTGCTTTTCTTTCATGCACAAATAAATGGAGCAGCGTACAGTAATTTGCTTTCACAGATTTATTCTGTGTTACAAATTCTTTAACCAAATTGGAAGTCCATTTCAGTGGTTCTTCAATGTCTGCTTTTGTAGAAGCCACCAGTGGTGTGGCTATTTCTCCAAAGGCTGATTGATATCCAGTGTCTGCAAAATTCTACAGCTCCTAGAGGGCTCTAAACTGTTTCTTTATTATAAGCCTAGGCATATCCTGAATAGTATTCACTCACTCCTTAGATATTTTTCCTGCCTTTTTTAGATAATAAATGTCCTATAAATTCCACTTCTTTGTTGTAAACTTGGAATTTAACTGGGGAAACCTAGTGGCAATTAGCTAGTGGGGATGCTGTTGCTCAGAAACTGAAACTGGCTGGGCATCAGTCAGTGAGTAGTGAGCAATTGCGCATCTTTTGTTTTGTACACTCATTTTATGGTTCTTGTAGCGTTTTTTGTTTTTTTTTTTTCTTTTCTTCCTCACACATATGCTTTTCCTCTTTATTTTTTAAATTGTCCTTATCTGAACCCAGGAGTTCTTGCACTTTTCATTTCTCTCCCTCATCTCACTGGGTTGGGGAATGAATGAGCAGCTGTATGGTGCTGTTCTGCCTGCCAGATTAAAACATATGTTAACCACAAGTAGATGAGTAGGAGAGGTACCATGGATGGAGAAGGGGATAGATGCAGGTGTAGTTTGTTTTTGCTTTCAAATGTAGAACTGCCCACAAAGTGATGTTGATTGCTTCGTGTTGATTTGAGACCATTCCTCAACAGTCTTGGACAGATGTCTTTTGAAAAATGTCAGCCAGAATATCAGTTGTGCTTTAGTTAAGCACAAGTTTGGTGTGGAACTAGATGAAAGAAATGTAGCACTTTGTGAAGCACAGAACAACAGATACAGTGATCAAGTAGTCCCATTTGACTACAAAATCTGTGAACAGAACATTTCTTATAGGCTTCTCTGTGGCATTTAACACTGTAGATTGGAAAGTGGTGGAAATACTCCTTAATTTCTCTTTAATGCTCATAGGAGAATCTTAGTTGTAGTATCAGTTTCTATGTAATAGCATAGAATCAAAGTGTCATATAGGTTGGAAAAGACCCCTAAGATCATCAAATCCAACAATCTACCTTCAATGACTTTACAGGAACCTTTAGGCCCAACAAATGCTCATCTCCAAAGAGACCACAAGTCATGAATTGCGGCAATGGGAGGAACAAACAGTGGCTGCATTGGCTGGCCAGCTCTGACAATATGAATAAAGTCTCTCTTCCTCCCTGCGGCCTGCATCTCAGCTGTGGAGAAAGTGGTTCAGGGTCTTGAAGACAGAGAGAGTAATTCTTCTCCCTCACCTGTATGGACCAGTATCTCAGCTATTAAAAGTAAGTGTTCCTCTGCTCAAGAGAAAAGATGTAGTGGGCACACATCACATGCCACTCTGTGGTCTTAGCTGTGTGACCATAGAGAGGAGATGAGGAAGTGGGATGGAAAATCTACCTCAAACTTAGAGGCAGGGGTATGTGAGTTGCAAGGAAAAACAGAACCAAAAAGGAGTTCTCCCAGGAAAGCTGCTGATAGAGTTTCCAGTGGACAGTTCCCATGACAGTAGAAGCGATGATCCCATCTATGTGACTCCCATCTACAAGAAGGGTTGTACGGAGGATCCGGGGAACTACAGGCCTGTCAGCCTGACCTCAGTGCCAGGGAAGGTTCTGGAGCAGATTGTCCTGAAGGAGATCACGTGGCATTTGCAGGACAACCAGGGGAACAAGCCCAGCCAGCATGGTTTTGTGAAGGGCAGGTCCTGCTTGAGCAACCTGATCTCCTTCTATGTTCGAGTGACCCGCCTGGTGGGTGAGGGAAAGGCTGTTGGATGTGGTCTACTTAGACTTCAGCAAAGCCTTTGACACTGTCTCCCACAGTATTCTCCTGGAGAAACTGGCACCCCGTGGCTTGGACAGGCACACTCTTTGCTGGGTAAGGAGCTGGCTGGAGGGCCGGGTCCAGAGAGTGGTGGTGAATGGAGTTAAATCCAGCTGGCAACTGGTCACAAGTGGTGTTCCCCAGGGGTCGGTGCTGGGGCCTGTCCTCTTCAATATCTTTATTGATGACCTGGATGAGGGCATTGAGTGCACCCTCAATAAGTTTGCAGATGACACCAAGCTGGCAGGAAGTGTCGATCTGCCTGGGGGTAGCAAGGCCCTACAGAGAGATCTGGACAGGCTGGATCTCTAGGCTGAAGCCAATGGGATGAGGTTCAACAAGACCGAGTGCCGGGTCCTGCACTTTGGCCACAACAACCCCAGGCAACGCTACAGGCTTGGGGCAGAGTGGCTGGAAGACTGTGTAGAGGAAACGGACCTGGGGGTATTGGTCGATGCTCGGCTGAGCATGAGCCAGCAGTGTGCCCAGGTGGCCAAGAAGGCCAATGGCATCCTGGCTTGGATCAGAAATAGTGTTGCCAGTAGGAGTAGGGAAGTCATTGTCCCTCTGTACTCAGCCCTGGTGAGGCCGCACCTCAAGTACTGTGTCCAGTTTTGGGCCCCTCACTGCAAGAAAGACACTGAGTACAGAGAAGGGCAACAAAGCTGGTGAGGGGCCTGGAGCACAGGCCTTACAAGGAGCAGCTGAGGGAGCTGGGATTGTTCAGTCTGGAGAAGAGGAGGCTCAGGGGAGACCTTATCACTCTCTATAACTACTTGAAGGGAGGTTGTGGTGAGCTGGAGGCCGATCTTTTTTCTTGGGTAACTTGTGATAGGACTAGAGGGAACGGCCTCAAGTTGCACCACAGGAGATTTAGGCAGGACATGAGGAAATACTACTTTTTCGAAAGAGTGGTCAGGCGCTGGAAAGGGCTGCCCAGGGAGGTGGTTGAGTCACTGTCCCTGGAGGTGTTCAAGGAACTTTTAGATGTTGTGTTGAGGGATGGGGTTTAGTGAGAACTATTGGTGGTGGGCGGATGGTTGGACTGGATGATCTGAAGGTCTCTTCCAAGTTTGGTGATTCTATGATTAACATTGTCAGTTCTTTTACTAGGAACAGAATTGTCTACTTTGAACTTCCAGCAGTTCCAGTTATGGCTTTGATGTTAATAGCCATGTTATTTTTATTAGTGAGAAAGCAACTATAATTAAACAGGCAGCCAGGCAAAAATAGTGCGTTACTCAACTTGCATTTAAGACCTTGTGTAAGGATGCTATTCCGAGGGGCTTCCACAAAGAGGAAAATTTGCCCTGGAGAGAAAAGTGGTAATAAAATCTCCTTAATTTTAGATTGAAAACCTGTACCTTTAGAGACTTACCTACCATTTCAAATAAGGATAAATATAATCTGTGTTGCACAGAACAGTTTTTTATTTCACCTATAAAATAACCATACTCAAAATACACCCAAAGATACAATGTAGCAACTTTTTCTTTTCTGTAAGATGGTGACTGACAGCATTTGAGATAATATACCATGTACATGTCCATCATTGTAAAGAAAGAGATGAACACTAAAAAATAAAAATCTGTAAAGAGAAACACATGTATCTTATGCTAAATATATATATATAAATATACAGAGGGTATGCCAGTAAAGTGACTTCAGTTGCAGGCATCGTCTTCAGTATTAGTTTGCTAATATCTTGCACTAGTGTCATGGTTTTATGATTTTTGGTTATTGGTATTCCACATCATAACATCATGTAGTGAATGTACCTGGTTCTCAGAAGAGAAGGACTACTACATTCCCCACGGTACTTTGCTCCTCTGTTACCATTTTCCAGCCGGAGGGAAAAGATAAAAACTTGCAGATCACGAGACGTCGTCCCTTTTTCCGCCCATCTATTGTCCTGGCAGCACCTTGCTCTCCAGCCGTCTTATCGTCGGTAGTAGAGTAAGGGCTACCTTGATTTGGGGACATTCTCTCTCTCTGTATTGGATTTATCAGCTTAAATTGTAATTATATTGTATTATAGTGTGTTGTTTTGCATTCCGATATCTTATTTAGTAAATTAGTTTGTTTCTCCTCAGATTGTTGCCGCTGTTCTTTGCTCTCAGGGCCATCTCCTTACCCTTTTTTTCCCTTTTCCCTTTTCCCGGGGTGTGGGCCCATGGGTCCCCTGTCCCCTTCGTCATGGAACTGGGCCGAACACCCGTAAACCGTTGACTACTAGTAAAAGCTGAAGCTAGAAATAAACAAGACTGTAAAACTTGGTACTCTAAGTTGATCCACCATTTATCCCCAGTTTCAAAATCTCCAGCTAGAGATAAAATAAGCAGCACTGTTACTATGTAAGAGTAAATATGCTACAGTGCTTAGAGCAGCAAACACTAATTCTTTGTATCTTCTCCAGAGTTACCTGGCATGCAGGAGGCATGGCGTAGTTCTCTGAAGGCTTGGGGAAAGGCCACCCTTCCAGTACAGTGCCCTAGTACTGGCATGCCCAACCCACAGCCCAAGGGCTGCAAGCAGCCTGGCCCAGACTGTCCTATGCCTCCTGTGTGCCCCGCCCTGTGCCTTTGTGGTGGCAGCTCTTCCCCACCAAGCAACGTCTATCAGCCTCAGACATGCACTCATTGTCAACCTGGTTGAAACCAGGACACAGGGAAGGCACAGTTTAGTGCTAACTTAAGTTATGGCAAATAATTGTATGCATTTTGATACACTGACTAAACACAGTCCTGTGAACAGTGAAAAAATATGCAGCCTTGCTTTCCTTTTTGATAAAGGGATTTGAGAAAATAAGTTCCAAGAGTGCTCATAAAAATCTATTTTTTTGTATATTTGCAACTCCATTTTCAGTTGACATAAATACATTACCTGCACATTTTCAAATGGAATTTGATCATGTCTCTTTACAAGACTTTTATAAGGCCAATCTTACTAGAGAAAAATACCCCTTGCTTCATAATCACGCCTTACTCACGCCATCACTTTTTGGCAGTACATACACTTTTGAACAACTGTTTTCAAGGATGAAACACAGGAAGAGTAAAATTTCATCAACAATTTCTAACAAACAGCACCCTGAGAACTCAATAAGAACTGCAACCACTTCCACTGAACCAGCTTGATGCATTAGTTTCACAAAAACTTCTGAGGGATGCTGAGAAGGCGGAGGGAGATGCTGAACACCTTTGCTTCAGTCTTCACTTCAAAGACTCCTCCTCTTCCTGGACCCTGGAGGGAAGAGAGATAGTCCAGGAAATGAAGAGCTTCCCTCTGGTTGAGAAGAGGGTGGTCTGGGAGCATCTGGGTGGGATCAATGGGCCCTGATGGGATGTATCCGCATGTGCTGAGGGAGCTGGCAGAGGCGATTGCTGAACTGCTCTCTATCATCTTTGACAGGTCTTGGTGAACAGGAGAGGAGCCTGAAGATTGGAGGAAAGCCAGTGTCACTCAACAGTCTTCAAAAAGGGTAAGGAGGAGGACCCAGGAAACTACAGGCCAGTCAGTCTCACCTTTGACCCTGGAAAGGCGATGGAACAGCTTGTTCTACGTGCCATCTCCAGGCAATTGGAAGAGGTCATCAGGAATAGTCAGCATGGATTTGCTAAGGGAAAATCGTGCTCGACCAATCTCATAGCCTTCTACGATGGCATCACCAGCTGAGTAGATGGGGAGAGAGCAGTGGATGTTGTCTACCTTGACTTCAGCAAGGCTTTTGATACTGTCTCCCATTAACATCCTGATAACGAAGCTGAGAAAGAATGGGGTAGATGAGTGGATGGTGAGGTGGGTTGAGAACTGGCTGAGCTCAGAAGGTGGTGATCAGCGGTGCAGTCCAGTTGGAGACCTGTGAATAGCAGTGTTCCCCAGGGGTCAGTGCTGAGTCTGGTCTTGTTCAGTATCTTCACCCTGATGAGGGGATAGTGTCCACTCAGCAAGTACACTGATGATACAAAGCTGGGAGGAGTGGCTGACGCACCTGAAGGCTGCGCTGCCATTCAGCAAGATCTAAACAGGCTGGAGAGTTGGGCAGAGAACCAGATGAGGTTTAAATAAGCAAGTGAAGAGTCTTGCACGTAGGGAGGAATAACTGCATGCATCAGTACAGGCTAGGGGAATGACCTGCTGGAAAGGAGCTCTGCAAAGAGGGACCTGGGGGTCCTGGTGGACAACAGGTTGCCCATGAGCCAGCAGCGTACCCTGGTGGCTAAGAAGGCCAATGGGATCCTGGGGTGCATTAAAAAGAGCGTGGCCAGCAGGTCAAGGGAGGTGATCCTCCCCCTCTACTCTGCCCTGGTGAAGCTTCAGCTGGAGGACTGTGGCCAGTTCTGGGCTCCCCAGTACAAGAAAGACAGGGGTCCACTGGAATTAGTCCAGCAGCAGACCACAAAGATGATAAAGGGCCTGGAGCACCTCTCTTATGAGGAAATGCTGAGCAACCTGGGTCTGTTCAGCCTTGAGAAAACTGAGAGGGGATCTGGTTAATGTTTATAAATATCTAAGGTGGGGGAGGCAAAGCGATGAGGCCAGACTCTTTCCAGTGGTAGGACAAGGGGAAACAGCCACAAACTGAAGCATAGGAAGTTCTGCACAAATGTGCCTAAGAACTTCTTCACAGTAAGGGTGACAGAGCACTGGAACAGGCTGCCCGGAGAGGTTGTGGAGTCTCCCGCCTGGATGCCTACCTGTGCAACCTGGTCTAGGGAGCCTGCTTTGGCATGGGGGTTGGACTAGATGATTGCTAGAGGTCCCTTCCAGCCCCTACAATTCTGTGATATATAAACCCCTGAAGGGTTTAAGAAGACAGACCCAGGCTCTTTCCAGTGGTGCCTAGAGATGAGACAAGAGGCAATGGGCACAAAACTGAAACACGGGAGCTTCCGTATGACCATCGGAAAACACTTCTTTATTGTGTGGATGATGGAGCACTCTAGGAAGCTGCCCAGAAAAGTGATAGAGTCTCCCTCCTTGACTGTCTTCAAAAGCTGCACATACATGGTCCTGGGTAACCTGTTCTAGGTAACCCTGCTCAAGCAACATGGTTGGACAAGGTGACCTCCAGAGGTCCCTTCCAAAACCTTAACAATTCTGTGATTCCAGGACTGTGAAAATAGATGACAAAGACTTGAGAATTAGAAAATTACACAAACACAGAATGATCTGAAGGATGTCCTGAAATTTAAACAGAATAACAGAATTCAGAACCATGTCCTTAGGAAGCAGAACTAAAATATACAAGTAAAATACTTGTTAGAAGACAGAAAAAGCAAAAACTCTGATTCAGCTGCAAATATGCTGTAGTACATCAGAATTAATGGACAAACTTCCAGTAAGCACACTCAGCCTTATAAGCTGAAAGATGGCAGCATAGGCATACAAGTGGCTTTGATAAAAATCTTTTGGTACAGAGGAGGGCTTTTCTCACAAAGAATGAAAAAGAAAAAATAAAATCAATCTCAGCAAAAGGGAAAACATCAGCAAAAGAACACACACATACACAAGAAGAGGGGGATCCCTGGAAAATCTCCTGATAGGTGAAAAAAAGGGAATCTAAGAAGCTTGTGATGCAGCTTCCCATAGTACCAGAGTTAGCACACAAGTATAGCAGCTTTGTTCCTATCCCTCAACGCCTATCTTCACCATCTCACCAGAGCATAAACTAAGAACAGATGGCCTTTTTGCACATTATAAAACAATACACAGGAAACCTGCCGTGTCTCTTCTTCAGATTTTCAGAGTATGCAACAATGCAATATTTTAGAACTATCATTAACTTCTCTTGGCAAGACTGCTCCTTAGTTTCTCTTTACAGCTGCATGCCATGAGAGTTAGATTGTGTTTTTGCAGTAGAAACTTCCAATACCAAGATATAGGCCTGTACTGAACTTTCTTACAAAACAGCTGCGTAGGTTAAAATGGCCGCATTGGTTGTTTTTCCTCAAGAAAGATGGTGAGCAGCAGAATAGAACGGAGGCTAGGACATCCTAAACAAGTAGGAAATTAATCCAGAGGGTTTGAGCAATACCCACAGTGATCAAACACGAACAAGATCAACTTTTGCAAAAGAATGTGCAAGTTCACTGAAAAGGGAAAGGCTGCTAAATAAATGTAAATGTGTAATTAAATTTATGCTTGTTAGCACAGAATAATAGGTATCATAAATCAGGAATTGGGACTTATTAACCTTTACATATTTCCTGATATGGGTTTCTTCTTTCTTAAACATGGCTTTTCTAAGTAGTGAGGGATAAGACAAGAATTCATAGCAGGGTAAGGAAAGCCTGGCATACAATGAAACACGTATGACAGCTTCAAGAAATATCGTTGTCCTGCATCCACAGAGAAGTATAAAATTACCTTAAAATCAACAGGTTGGTGATAGACTTTGTATGGAAAAATTGATTAGCAGATGTGTCGTGTAGATTGTGCGCCTGGAGTACCTAGCCAGTAGGGGAACAGGAGAGTAACGACCTGTGACGGGAGAAAAGGGTACACAATCACAAGAGCGTTTCACTGATTCGGGGAGCGTTTTCGTCCATGACACAAGGGGGCGCGCGACCGCTACTGCGATATCGAATTAAAAAAAAAAAAAAAAAAAAAACCACTTTGCTGCTTCACAGAGATGTTTGCCTGATAGAAAATGATTGATTCCAAGCATTTCCAACAATGCCAAATTGGTATTATTTACCCACTCAAAAACAACAATTCTTAACGAGGACCCCAAATCTATAATCAGTCCAGAAAGCTTCAATTCTGGATCTGTCATACCTCCTACTGGACTTGTGCTTTAATTGAAACATACAGTTGGGACGGTAGAAGCATAACTCAGCAGCAGTTCATCTCAAATACAAATATCAGGATAACAAGGAAGTGTACATGCCTTGAAAGTTTTCTGCTTTCAAGATTTTGTGCTGCTGGAGTCAGAAACTTCATCAAATTGCTCCTCAACAATGTAATTTAAAAACATATCATGACTTAACAGCTGTCTGATGCTCAGTGCTGCATGACCTCAAGTAAACACATACAGTAAATGCCTTCCTGATTGCACCACACCACAACGTAACACCTGAAACTGTGTTCTTTTCCAAAAGAGTAAAAACATTCAATTTGAATATCCACAGGCTGAATATCCCACATACTCAAACAAATATTCCTAACAAAGAAATAACCCCCCTACCTTGTCCTTTCTGGAAGCAGACAAGCAGCACCATTAAGGAGAAGAACTCGAGACTTCTACAGACCCAGTAACTCAACAAGCACAGGTGTCAATTGCTTCAGAGGAGCAGTGTAAAGCATTTATTTGCCTGAATTGTTGAATTGCATGTTAAATTTTATTAAATGAAGAATAGTGATCCCTTTTCTCCCATCCAAGCCTATCTTACAGAAAATCACAAATGCATTTATAAACCAAACATAACACCAAGATAAGTTGCTATCCCACTTTGTGGAAAAAGCCTCAACTTGGAAAGTGACTGTGATTCCAAAACCTTCAGGCAAGTGCTGGAATGAAATACTGAAGTGAAACATCCTCATGGAGCAAGATGAAGTGGACAATTCTTTTACTTATGATATCTGTTAAAGAGAAAAAAAAACAACACATAAATCCAGTTTCAAGCACAGCAAATACTTAACAGAATGCCACCATAAGAATACAATGTCACTTCCGATACAGGATGTCATTTTAAAGTATACTTTTTAGTAGAGTATGACTGGACATACAACCCTGCAATACTGAAGTACTTAAGGGCCTGTTAAGAATTACTGGGGCCTATGAACGCTGATACCAAAATGGAAATGTGTAATGCACAGGCATATAACGCTATACCCATATCTTTATCCTCCCTGGGAAATCCCTAGTGTCTGCACTAAACCATAATGCATAGATGCTCTTATAAAGACAGAAGTCCAGGAGGAAAGCATGCAGAGTTATCAAAATAACATATAAGCCCCTGCACAGCTTCTGCTTAAGGGAAACACACTTTTTCTATGATTAGAAAGACGTGCTATGTAAAAAGCATTTAGGTATCAGAATCAATTTGGTTCTGGATGTAAGAAAGCACCTGAGGGGGAAAAAAGTCAGTCTGGTATTGACCAGGAATGCCTATGAGAAAGAAAAAGTTAATTATTTTTGAGGGGAGAAATGAAGAATGCTTCCACTCACTCAGGTTTAGAAGCATTTATAAGTGAAGGTGTTAGGGCAACAATGATGGTGAAGGATCTAGAGGGCAAGACACATGAGGAACAGCCGAGGGCACTTGCTTTGTTCAACCTAGAGGAGACTGAGGGGAGGCCTCATGGCAACCTACAGCTTCCTCATGATCTCTTTGGTGACAGCAACAGGACCTGAAGGAACAGCATGGAGCTGCTTCATGGGAGGCTCAGGTTGGGTTAGGAAAAGGTTCTTTGCCAGAGGGTGGTTGAGCACAAGAATGGGCTCCTCAGGCTAGTGGTCATGGCACCAAGCCTGCTGTAGTTCAAGAAGTGTTTGGACAACACTCTCAGACATATAGTTTAATTTTTAGGTAGTTGTGCATGGAGCCAGAAGTAGATTATCCTTGTGGGTCCCTTCCAACTCAGGATACTATGTGATTCTATTATTCAGTCTGATTATCAATACTTTTAAAAGGTCCTGGCTAAATGCTTTTAGTATTTTTTCTTTCTTCCTGAAGAACCTAAAGAACCTAAGTCCTGATGCTCACTGACTAAAACCAGAAATATTAAAAGTTGTCAGGGGCAGTAAAAACAGTCAAGTTTCAAAGTGACAAAACAGAAGATATGCTATTCTCCTAAGACTACCAGCACAGACTTACTTCCTTACATAGAGTTTGTAAACAGAGCAGTTCAACTTACTGCACAAGGCTTTTGTGGGATTGACCTGCTGTCCTACAAGGAGCTGCTGCAACTTCTTGATGTCTATGCGTGCTTCAGCCATGCTTTGCAGATCTCTGCCTTGAGCAGAGCTTTGACATTCATCCTCTGATGCTGAAAGAACACAACACTTAGTCAAAAATTAGAAGGGATTTCAAAACTTAGAAGGACGCATCTGACAACTACTGAACAGCTGATATTCAAAGGGGTTGTTTATCAGCAAAGCACTGCAAGGAAGTGGAAGCCCACTATTCCAACAAGTTGTCAAAATTACTGGAAAAGATTTGCCCAGCAAACATGAGAATTGGCCACTTTCTTTTTAAGGTTTCATTTGAAGACTTCAAAGGATTTGATGGTATTTTCTAAGTACTAACAGAAAGTAGGTACTTAAGTAATGAGATCAAACAGACACAAGAGGTAAGAAGCAGGGAAACTTACCCCAGGGAGGATTTCCCAAATCTTTAAAATGTGTTGTTACCGATACTACATCAGTTTCTATTTTTAAGTTCATTTCTCCACTCAAATTTGCTTCAATCACCTGCAACACAATCAATTTCAGTTTTAAGCAAGCCTCTTTTGCACTGCATAATTATAGAGGAATAACGCAGTGCTCTACTCAAGCTTCCAGAAGCACTTCAGTGCCTTCACAGCTCAACTGTACTTTTTCAATACAGTTCAAATATTTGAATGCTGAGCTACAAAATACATTTCTTATCATTCTTATGTGAATAATCCTAGACCAACTTCCCTCAAACTATGAAGAGAAAAATTTAATCACTCTCCGTTACTTGCAGAGTAAGTATTGGCTTTGGAAAGTCCATGTGCTAAGACAAAGCCTTTAGAAACAAGAGACTGAAGTTGGAGAAGTGGAACATTTGCTGCATTTTCTTCTAGCTTTTCAAACAACAGGAAGACACATATGCACTTCATACAACACATACAGAAAATTGGATGCACTAGGAGCTTATCTGCAGTTGCTTTCCAAGACTTAAAAATAGGCATTAGTTGCACCAGAGCAGTAACTCCAAGCAGAACTTTGCAACGCAAGGAATTCTGGAAACATGCTGAAAACTTTCAAATTCCATCCTGAAAATGGTATCCTACCAGAAGAATGCAATATATTATCCTACACAAATCCCAGGAAAATCAGAGGACAATTAATGCACATCCAAGCACATGATTTCTGTGATCAGAAGAATTCTCAGTACTTTTACAGAGGCTCACATGACAACCAAAAATTCCTAAAGAATGGGAGATGCTGACCAGTTACTGTTTGAAAGACCTTCTAAAAGCAGTTTTTGCAGCACTCATCTTGACCAAATTTATAACCAAGATGCACCTAGCATAAATAATTAATTGTGACACTTTATATTTTTGTTCTTTAATAACAGAAAAGCATGCACAAGGTACAAGTACTGTCTCCTCCCTTAGAGCTACCACAAGTATTTCCCAGAGTTTTACTTAGTTTTGACTGTAAACGCACTTTGGAGATTAGGAACTTAGGAAGAAGGTTATGATCTGTGTTGACATACTACCTCTTCTGAGTGTCGCTACCCACCAAAGATCAATCCCATCATAAAGCTATCCTGCGTAATTAGAGATCCTTGACTCTGGAAACAAAGCAATTACAATCTGCGCTTTTGTTGCATGTAAGTACTTCCACTGAGGACACTGGGGAAGAAGTTAGAGAGGAAAAATAAAATTCCAAAAGGCTCACTACAAAGAAGAAGAGTTTGAAGTACATCACTCATCTATTTGTAGGACAACTGCCATTTTCAAAACTGACAGAAAGCCAGCATTAATCTCTGAGTCCTTCCAAGTCTTGTAAGATGGGAGTACCCCATTTCAGGATTCTTCATTTACACAAAATGAAATCCCATTTATCAAAATTGTTATGGACAGTTCCACAACCTTTCCAAAGCTCTATACCTACCTTACTTCAATGCTAGTAAATTTTAGTGACTTTCAGTTTTGAAGAAACTAAATAAAGAAACAAAAAAACCTTTTAGACCACCTTCGAAAGGCTTCCTCCAATGAAAGGTTTACCAGCGCTCCAGAAATTCAGGGTGGGCTGAAAACCCACCATGTCAGAATCTAAAGCACAGACTGACATCCACAAGGCATTAAAAGGATTTCCTCCAAATCATACCTCAAGTTCACCAAAAGGTCATTTATTAAAAAAAAAAAAAAAAGACTCACTTAATAGGGCATTCTTTTATCACCTATGAAGTCTCCAGCACACTTCATGAAAGACTGCAGTTTCTTTCCATCTGTAAAGAGTGGCTGGTAGCAACACCGTATCATGTTCTTTCTGGAATTCAGTATGAAAAACAGGATGTTCTATGAGGTCCTGGACAAGCTCTTCACTGTCAGTCCTAAAACATATTCTATCATTCCCTTCATCACTTCCCTTCAGCCTCTACGCTATCTTCAGGTACCTTTAACTCAACATCTATCCCATCTAAAAAAAAAAAATATATATATATATATAACACAGACGCATCAGTTCAGGCAACAGGGAAAAGTGTTACATCAAAGATAAAATGAGGTCTGTAAGACATAGACTTAAGTGCCTTAACTTACGATGCAATTGCTGAGATTCTTCATTCTCTCTACAATACTCTTCATTGTTTTCAGCGCCGGTAGGTAAATACTGACCTAGAATGATATTAAGAAAAAAAAAAAAGACACCCTACATTCATGACAATATTTCATTTGTAATGCCCTAGCTTTCCCTTCAAGTACATCCTTATTTTGGACTCCTCAGCTACATACTGACTGGAAGAAACACTATATTAACTAAAATCAGCAAACAATCCAAGAACAAAAGAACTCTTTCCCATTCCAGTAGTAGGCCATCCCTCTATTAATTGCTTCAGACACACTATCCCGAATCTGCGTTGAAAACTGAGGATAGACATTTTTTATAGATCAGATTCTCAAGTGAACCTCTATCTGCGTAATTGAGCAGTTTAAAGTTACTACAGCCAATCATTTTTGAAACCGCATCAGTGTAAATCTGAAATAACAAAACGTATCAAGTTTCTATTGTGTCTTACATCTTCAGATTTGAAATCATTTTAGCTATGGAGGTAACAGAGAACTACATCCTCAAACAGGAACACAATTTGCACAAAGACCTTTTGTTGCAGTTCTACTGAAAGTTAGAAGCGATATAAAAAGGATATTTAAAAAAAAATCAGGAGGAAAAACATGTACTTGTAACTCTGTCAGGTAGGCTAGAAATTTCAGAGACAGCAGATTAGTTGGGCTACTTGGTACCTAAGCAGTTAAATCATATGAAGTAGTCACAAAGCTTTGCGTTTTGAAGACACTCCTGTACAAAGCTATTCAAGTCCTATGCTTCTCCACTGCCCCATCCCAAATAACACAGCAGTAACTTCTACCTATCTGCTCCATCTTTACTAGTTTGGGGCTCTTGTCAAGATGTAAGCTATGTTCCATCCCTCTCCAAACCTCTAGCTCTCCCTTTTCTGCTCCTTCTCCTCTCCAAAACCCACTGCCAGTATACTCCATGGCAGTATAAACCTTCTCACTCCATAGGAAATATTAAAATTGAGGCTTACATCAAAGTCTGGCACACTGGGCTCTTTGAAGTCATTCCACAGTCTTCTGGGAATAACCTTCACAGGAATATCATGCGTCACAATCCTACTGCTGCTTGATAAGGATGGCTTGAGAGAGACAGAGCAAGCTTTTTAAGCAAGAAAAAAAAGGACTTTAATTCTGAATCCAAATTTTTCAGACCCAGACCGGGAAAAACTGGATCCAACCACCCCAGATACCCAGTTTCACTTCTCTTTTTTCCAAAGGTCTTCTATTAAGCTGATTTCCCTTTGAGTTCAGAAGAGTTTAAGAGTCATTAGTACCTATGAACTAACCTTCAACTGTGAAGAAGTGTTAACAAGAACAACAAAAAAAACTCTGATGTGCTACTTGAAATTGAATAGCAAGACAAGCAAAAGCAAAACATAGAGTCAAAGACTACACCAAAACCTCTGGCACCTAAGAGCTTCAATAAGAAGTCAACAGACCACAGAAAATGTAGAGAATGGAGAAATGGAGAAAGGTAGTAGGTGACAAAATTATTTCAGGCTTTCATTCCTCCCCCACTCCTTTCTTGTCTTTTGGAAAATACAATTCTGGTATTATCTGTTACCAATCATGACGGCAGGAAAGGCCAGTAACAGGAAAAATGCCAAGATTTCTCTTTCTTCAGTTTCCTAGAATTACACCAATAAAGATGATAAAAGCATTATTGCACTTACTAGCTCTACAGCAACTTTAAGACAGGGAGAGTGTTTGTTAGTCAACTTGATCTTCACTGCCTTTGCACTCTGGGCAGTTTTTAAGGCTCTTGACAGGTTCTCGGGCATGAGCTCTAAATATATTTCATTGTGATCTGCAGCTACTCCTTCCATCTGGAATTCATCAAAGAAATTCCCCTGCAAGGTTGAAATTTGAGAAATAAAGCAAATTAAAAGAAAAAAAAAAAAAGAGGGGCAAGTTTGACTTAACAAACCTTAGTTTAGAACCGCATGGTTATAGCAAGTATCCTCTGCCCAGCACCACCTGCAGGAATCAATACGGGCTACCTGAAGATGGAGGCCCACTGCTTCACAGGTGAAATTATTAACTTCAGATTCTCCCCCAGCACCCCTAAGTCCTCAAAATACATGGCAGGAGGGGTGAGTTATGCTTCACCGTTTCCAGTCCTGGGCAGGCCCTTGCAGGCCAGCACACGTGGAATCCATACAGAACTGACAACCAAGGAAAAGCAGTGTCTAGCCAGAAACACTAGTTCTGCACAACTAAAAGGCAGTCCTGCAAAACAGAATGCCTTGAGTGTCTAGATAGGCCATGAGAGATCTGAGACACCTCAGGTAAGGGCTATATTTTTAAGAAACACCTTGTAAAAGAGATCTGTCTACATGCACTATTTTTCAGTGCCATGTGGATATTTAACTTCCCCGGCTTACCTGGCACAGCTCACACCACATACTGACTCCTCCATTTGCAACCCTGTCGGACAGGATGAAATACAGCTTGTTCACAGTAAGACGCAGGGTGCAGGTCTTGGCTAATTTTGCGATCGTGTTAATTACACCTGGTGGGGTAGAGGGAACAGCAGACACTGCTTCGTGCTGTGTACCACGGTGGCAAGGGAGAAACCCCTACAGCCCAAAATCACAACTCATGCTACTGCAGAAACTCCCAAACGCATCGAGGCAAAGAAACCACCTCCACGCCGTCTCCCTACCCACGGCCTGAGTCCCAACGAGCACGCAAAGCGACCGGCGACAGCCAGCGCGCACAGCCCTTCCGTTTCCTGGGGAAAGGCAGCCCAAGCTGCTTAGCCGAGGGACGGCCGATCCCGGTACCCTCTCCCCGGCATACTCACGGCTGAAGTGATTGAGACAGGCGAGATCTACAATCTTAGCCCTAAAGCGCATAGCGACAAATAACTCACGGCAGCAACACCATCCCTCTCCCTCAACTATAAAGCTATAGGCGGGGCCAAAGAGGCCCTTCGCGCGGCTCGACAGAAGCTGCGGGCGGGAAGTGGGGGTCGGATGGAAGGACCGGACTGGATAGTACAGGACTGGATCGGGAAGGTGCTGGGCGGTGGGTTGCTGGCCGTGGGAGTGGGGCTGGAGACAGGCGGCTCGCTGGGAGTGATGTCAGCACTGCGGCAGAGAGGTGGGTGGTGAGTGCCGGCTGTCGTGTTTCCTGCAGGTGCCCTGGCCGGCGTTACCTGAGCAGAGTATCCCACCAGCAAGGAGCACTTCAGTGTCAGGTACAGCCACGGAAAGAGTGGTTTCAGCCCCCTGGCCCTATGTGGAAGTGGTGCCTGGCAATTAATTGAGAGTCTTCAGCAATTAATTGGGAGTCTGACATTCTGTCTAGGGAGGGTTGTTTTTCTAGATAAGCAGGACATGTAGGTACTGAAAGCAGAGAATCAACGTTCCACAAGCTGTGAGGACATTACACTGTACCCTGCTAGGTCTGATAATATAGGCACCATAACAAGGTCGATGTGATAATTAGAAACTTAGCCAGAAGCCGATTTTTTAATAAATAATTTCTTGACCAAATATGGGATGTGACCTACTTAGCACACAACATTTGGAGGGATAGCAACTCCCAGTGGAACTCCATGACCACCAAAGACCCCTTGCAAGAACCCTGTATTAACATAGTGCAGGTGTAATATTAGATTTTAATATATATAGCAATTCTAGGACTAAGTAGACACTTCATGGAAATTGTATGAATATTCACATGTTGAATGTGTACAGTGGTGTGGTTTAGCTCCTGGGTATGCATGCTAGGAGGAGCAATCCCCCATGCACCCAGTGCTGCAATACAGTAATGTCATCTTTCTAACCTGTCATTTGGGTTAGTGAGTTTAATTTCCAGATTTCAGCGACAGAAACCTTTGCAGAATCTGCCTGTGTAGAATCATACAGGAGTGGAGCTTTGTCAGCTGCTTTTCCAAACACTGATGTTACCCAAAGTGAAGGTCAAAGAACTCGCCTCAGAGCAAAATTTCTCAGCATCCCCTCAACAAAGTTACAAATCCAAAGACCTGAATGGATTGCTTGCCCTGTTGTCTCAAGAAATTTTCCTCAAATCTCAGGAACCCCCTGCAGCAGAAACCATGAGTAAATCCTCCTTCCTTTTGCTATTCCATCCCTAATAGGGCCAGGCTTAAAACAGAAAGGAAGGGGAAAAAAGATAACAGTAATAATAACAATATATACATATATGTATACAAAACAAGTGATGGACAAAGCAATTGCTCAGTATCTGCTGTCTGTTGCCCACCTAGTCCCCAAGCAGCGACTGCGTGTCCAACCAATTCCCCACTGTTTTTCATTTTTTTTCCGCATGATGTCCTATGGTATGGAATGTCCCTTTGGCTACTTTAGGTCAGCTGTCCTGGTTCAAGGACTTGCACTGGGATTTGTTGAACCTCGTGAGGTTCTCCTGGGTCCACTGCTCAAGACTGTCTAGATAGTATCCCATCTCTCAAGCATGTCCACTACACTACACAGCTCGGTGTCATCTGCAAACTTGCTGAGGGTGCACTCAATATCCCTGTTGATGTCACTGATGAGGCTATTAAAGTGTATCAGTCCCAGCACTGACCCCTGGGGGACACCACTTGTCACTGATCTCCATCCAGATATTAAACCATTGACCACCACTGTCTGGGTACGATCTCACAACCAGTTCCTCATCCACCAAATGGTCCACCCTTCAAATCCAATATTTTCAATTTGGAGAGAAGGATGTTGTGGGGTACCGTGTCAAAGGTCATACTGAAGCCCAGATAGATGGCATGAGTGGCTCTTCCCTCGTCTGTTGAAGCAGTTACACCATCATAGAAGGCCAGTAGGCTGGTCAAGCAGGATTTGCCTTTGGTGAAGCTATGCTGTTCTCCTGTGTCACCTCCCTGTCTTCCATCTGCCCTAGTGTAGCTAAGAATGTAATCCTCGTCCTGAACCCAAACCTCGACTGTGAACCTGAATTTAACCCTAAGCATAACCTTAAACACCAACTGCATCCATCACTGTTATGCTAATCCTAACCCCTAACCCTAATATGAACCCTAACACAGGACCCTAGCCCTAACCTTGATACTAAACCTTACCATATCCTAATCCTAAACTTAACCCTAATCTTACCCTAAAAGCCTAAAAAAGCCCCACCTAAAACTAGCCCTAGCTCTAAGTATAATCCTAACCAGAAATGTAACCCTAACCTTATTCCTCACGTTAGAACCAAACCCTAACCTTAAGCATAACCCAACCCTAACCCTAACCCTAGTCCTAGTCCTAGTCCTAATCCCTTACCCACTCCCTAACCCTAGCCCTAACCCTATGTGTATACCATAACCCTAACCTTTAACCCTAACTGCAAAACTAAGTCTAACCCTAATGACTAACTCTAATGACTAACCCTAACTTGAATGCTAACCATAATCTTAAACCTAACCCAGGACACTAATCCCAATGTTAACCCTATATCTGTCCATATCCTAATCCTGGTCTAACAATAAAATCCTAAAAAAAAAACCCTAAAACTAACCTTAAGTATAATCCTAACCAGAAATATAACTCTAATCCTAACCCTCACCATAAATGCTACCCTTACTCCTAAACCTAACCATAACCATAACCCAAAATCTAAAGCCTACCCATAACCCTAACCTTAACCCTAAATTCTAATACTAAAACTAACAATTAACATAATTGCTAACCCTAAACTTAAGCCTAAAACAAACCCAGGACCCTAACTCTACTGTCAAAGCTAATCCTAATTCACACTTTAACCCCAATCCTGTCCCTAATGCTAGCACCTAACCCTAAGCCTAGACTGAACCCAAATGGCTAACCCTAACAAAGGACACTAATCCTAACCCCAGCCATAACTCTAAATCAAACCCCAAACTTTAGCCCTAGCCTTGAATCCTCATGCTAAGTCTAAACTTAACTCAAACCAACAAACTAATCCTCTAAAACCTCACAAAGTTCAACAAGGTCAAATGCAAAGTGCTGCACTTGGGTTGGGGCAATCCCAAATACAAATGGAGTCTGGGCTGAGAGTGCATTGAGAACAGTCCTGAGGAGAAAGTCTTGGGGATTCTGTTGGATTAAAATCTCAGAATGAACTGGCAATGTGTGCTTGTAGCCCAGAAGACCAGTTGTATCCTGGGCTGCATCAAAAGTAGTGTGACCAGCAAGTCATGGGAGATGATTGTCCCCTTCTACTCTGCCTTCATGAGACCCATCTAGAGTACTCACTGTGGTCAGCTATAGGGCCCCCAGCATAAGAACAAGGACCTGTCCAGAGAAGGGCCATGAGGATGATCAGAGAGCTAGAGCTCCTCTGAAGAAAGGCTGAGGGAGCTGGGCCTGTTCAGCCTGAAGAAGAGGAGGCTCTGGGGAGACCTTATAGTGACCTTCCAGTGCCTAAAGGGAGCCTACAAGAAAGCTGGTGAAGGACTCTTTGCCAGGGAGTGTGGTGATATTCCTTGGGGAATGGCTTTAAACTAGAAGAGAGTAGATTTAGATTAGATATTACAAAGAAAATTTTCACAGTGAGGGTGATGAGGCACTGGATCAGGCTGCCCAGAGAAGCTGTGGGTGTCCCATCACAGAACGTGTTCAAGACCAGGTTGGATGGGACTTTGGGAAACTTAATTTGGTGGGAGGAGTCCTTGCCCGTGGCAGGGGGTTGGAACTGGATGATCTGTAAGATGCTTTCCAATCAAAACCATTCTATGATTCTATAACTACCTGAAAGGAGATTGCAGCGAGGAAGGCGTCACTCTCTTGTCAGTTAAACATAACCCCGAACCTCAACCCTATCCATAACCCTTACCCTAACTGTAACTCTAATGGCTAGCTCTACCCCTAGTCCTGAACCCTAACCGTATTGACTAAGCCTAACATTAACCTAGGACCCTAACAATAACCCTGTGTCTAACCACATACTAATCCTAAAGCTAATCCTGTCAGCAAAATCCAGGAATAAACCTCTCCAACCTGAATGACAGGTTAGAAAGCTGCCATTACTGTATTGCTGGGTGCATGGGGGATCACTCCCTCCTAGCATGCACACCCATGAGCAAAAGCACTCAGATTTTATACATTTTAAAATTTGAATATTCGTACAATTTCTATGAAGCCCCTGCCTATTCCTAGGACTGTTACACAAATTAAAATCTAGTACTACACATACTCTGTTTTAATTTGGGGTTCTGGTAAGGGGTCTTTGGTGGTCATATTCATGTTACATAAGCCAGGTCCCATATATGGTCAGAAACCCATTCACAAAAATATGGCTGTTGAATTGTTGTGGCGCCTATTATCAACCCTAGCAGGGTACAGTTTACCTCCTACTCAAGGCTGGTGGACTGTTGAGTCTCTGCTTTTTAGGCTCCAGATGTCCTTCTTATCTAGGAACAGAACTTTTCCAATAGAATAGTTCTGCTGAGGTGTTTGAATTAAATGCTGAAAGTTCTGAATTTATTGTTGAAGGCCCTGTATTCATTGACAGGTATCAATCCTGCCCTAACCCTATGTCATGATTTTTGCAGAGATTGAATTAAGTTTCTTCATAGATGCCCATATGATACTGTGTTTTGGATTTTTGATGAAAACAGTGGTGATAACACCAGTGTTTGAGTTGTTACAGAGCAGTGCTTACACGGCATCAAGGTACTCTCTGCTCACGCTGCTACACCAAGTGAGAGGGCTAGGAGTGCAAAAGAAGCTGGGAGGGGACACAGCAAGAACAGCTGACCCAAACCGGACAAAAGAATATCCCATACCATGTGGTGACATGCTCAGCAATAAATCTGGGGTAAAGAAGGATTACTTGAGGGACATTTGGACAGATGGTATTTGTCTTCCCAAGGAACCATTATGACTGATGAGCCTTGCTTTCCTAGGAATGGCTGAACATCTGCCTCAGAGGAAACAGCAAATGAATTCCTGGTTTTGCTTTGCTTGCATACACAGCTTTTGCTTTACCTAGTCAGCTGTCTTTATCTCAGCACTTATGTTCTCACACTTTTGCCTTTCCAATTCTGTCTCCCATCCCACCTGGGGAGAGTTAAAAAGTGGCTGTGTGGTGCTGAACTGCCTGCCAGGGTTAAACCACAACAGTCCATTTTGGTGCCCATCATGAGGGTCAAAGGGTTCTAGGTAATGATAGGTTTGATTGGAAGGGGGGTGTGCTTTACAAAATTTATAGATGTTATATCTGTTTAGGTGCTAATTGACAGGCTCCTGTATTTGTCATGGGGTTTGCTTGCCTTACTGTATGTTAGTGTCCAGTACTTGTATGTGGCTGCTTTTGCTTCTGCTGTTTGCTCTACTGCTTATCATCTTGCTTTGCCGTGGCTGTTAACATTTGGATAACAACTGTGGCTGTACACTTGGGGTAGCAGATGGCCAGGACATTGTCGTTGTTCCTGTGCTGCTGTACTAGACAGGCTGGAGCTCAAGTCAGAGGGACTATGGCTTGTGGATAAGTCCATGTAGGAACAGGTACACTCCAACATGTCTGTGGCCATGGATAAGTCTGCTGTGGAGCAAGATGCAAAGACGCATAAGCATCTGTGGCCACGGAGAAGTCCATGCTGCAGCAGGTACACCTGGCGCTGTCCATGTCTGTGGATAAGGCCATGCCAGAATACCTCAAAGTGTCTGTGACCATGACAGAGCAGGTGTCTGAAGGGACCTCTCATGAGACTGTGGCTCATAGGTAAGGCCGTCCTAGAGCAGGTACAGTTCTAAGCAACTGTGGCCAATGATCAAACCCAGACTGGAGCATCAGCAAAGGCAGGAGTTCACTGCAATGTTAAGATCTATAGCCTGGTCCAGAATGACAAGGGGTGTAGACTGTAATTGTTATGCCTTTAAATTTTTGTAACTCATGATTTAAGTTGCCTGTTACAGGAAGCATAACTGGAACTCCTTGTTGCTAGCCAGGCCAGAGACAAGGTGCAGAGTTCATTACAATGTTAAATGCCGTAGACTGGTCTGAAGCCATCAGGGTGGAGATTATGATAGAATCATAGAATTGCTCAGGTTGGAAAGGACCTTCAAGATCATCAAGTCCAACTGCAACCTAGCCATACTGCTCTAACAACCCACTGCTAAATCATGTCCCCGAGCACCACATCCAAATGGTTTTTAAACACATTCAGGGATGGTGACTCAACCACCTCCCTGGGGAGCCTGTTCCAGTGCTTAACAACCCTTTCTGTAAACAAGTTTTTCCTGATATCCGACCTAAACCTCCCATGGTGCAACTTGAGGCCATTCCCCCTTGTTCTGTCACCTGTCACCACTGAGAAGAGACCAGTCCTGCTCTCACTGCAATCACCTTTCAGGTATTTGAAGAGAGCAGTGAGGTCTCCCCTCAGTCTCCTCTTCCCCAGACTAAACAGCCCCAGTTCCTTTAGTTGCTCCTCATAGGGCATATTCTCCAAGCCCTTCACCAGCCTTGTTGCCCTTCTCTGGACCTGCTCCGGCACCTCAGTGTCCTTTCTGTACTGGGGCGCCCAAAACTGAACACAGTACTCGAGGTGAGGCCTCACCAGTGCTGAGTACAGGGGCAGGATGACTTCCCTAGTCCTGCTCACCACACCATTCCTGATACAAGCCAGGATGCCATTGGCCTTCTTGGCCACCTGGGCACACTGCTGGCTCATATTCAGCCGACTGTCCATCAGCACACCAAGGTCCCTTTCTTCCAGCCACTCCTCCCCAAGCCTGTAGGGTTTCCTGGGGTTGTTGTGAGCAAAGTGCAGGACCCGACACTTGGCCCTGTTGAAACTCATATGGTTTATGTTGGCCCATTGATGCAGTCTATCCAGATCCCTCTGTAGAGACTTTCTGCCCTTCAGCAGATCAACACTCCCTCCCAACTTTGTGTCGTCTGCAAATTTACTGAGGGTGCACTCAGTCCCCTCATCAAGATCATTGATAAAGATGTTGAATAGAAGAGGCCCCAGAACTGAGCCCTGGGGGACACCACTCGTGACTGGCCACCAACTGGATTTAAATCCATTGACCACAACTCTCTGGGCCCGGCCATCCAGCCAGTGGTTCACCCAACAGAGTGTATGCCCATCCGAACCATGGGCAGCCAGCTTCTCCACAAGGATGCTGTGGGGGACTGTGTCAAAGGCCTTACTGAAGTCCAGGTAGACCACATCGACAGCCTTGCCTTCATCCACTAAGCGGGTCACCTTGTCATAGAACGAAATCAGGTTTGTCAAACGGGATCTACCATTCATAAACCCATGCTGACTGGGCCTGATCCCCTGGTTGACCTTTAACTGATCCACAGTGTATCCTGAGATCATCCGTTCTATAACCTTCCCTGGCACCAAGGTGAGACTGATAGGTCTGTAGCTACCAGGATCATCTTTCCGGCCCTTCTTGAAGATGGGAGTCACATTTGCTAGTCTCCAGTCAACCAGGATGTTCCCTGTTATCCAGGACTGTCGAAAGATGATGGAGAGAGGCCTGGCAACCACATCCACCAAATCCCATCTGGCCCCATGGACTTGTGAGTGTCCAGCGCATGATGATAATACCGTTGAACTGTTGTAACCTATGACCTGAGTCACATGATATAGGAAGTCCTATAGCAGGTACCACACAAGCCAGCAGAAAATAAGTGTCATAAGAAGCAGTGCAAATATACACATACCCTGACCTGAGCTGGCATTGGCATCTAGTAACTCTAGGCAACATACTGCTTCTCCTTTCGTGAGCAACTTAACAAGCAGAAGCTGTCATGGACTAAAGGAATTTGGTGAGCGTTTTATGGATATTTCACAGCTGTGGTCCATAAACTAATGGAATGATATCTGTGTGTTACTCAAAGGGTTATGATTAATGAGGATGTACTGAAAAGTGTGGGATATGAGCATGATATAAATCATATGGAATAAAGGGAGGTTGTCATTATATTTGTCTGAGATAATTTTCCTATTTGAGCACATTGTGTGATCAGTGAAACCCACTTACTCCACATAACATCAGTTGCATGATGTGTGGAGGGGAACCCCCTTTGTACATGCAGCCCAGCACAGGCAGTTGAGTTACAGAGAGAGGTGCTGTGCTTCAGTTCCAACCGCTTCCAAAGCGGGCCCTGGTTGCTCTGTGTCCTCTAGGGGTCAACCTCGAGTCTCAAGTGGTGCTTTCTGCCAGAGGCTGCAAGTGGAGCCATTCTCCCTGGCTGCAGTGTAGAGCACATTTTTTACACCTTCTGCTGCCTCTATTGGTCCAACGGCTACTACATGAACTATCTCCCATTTAATTTCTTCAAAGGTTTGTTGCTGCTCAGGGCTCCATGTGAAATCATTCTACTTCACTTGATAGAGAGGGCTTACAATCAGACTGTAATTGGGAATATGTGCTCTTCAAAAGCCCACAGCCTAGTGAAACTTGTGTTCAATTTTTCCTAGTTCATGGGAAGATACCAGTAATTTTATTGATCACATCCACTGGGATCTGATGACATCCATCTCGCCATTTTATTCCTAAAAGCTGGATTTCCTGTGCAGGTCCCTTAATCTTACTTCACTTTATGGCAAGAAAAGCTCTAGGAATAATTTGGATTATTTTCTTCCCTTTCTCAAACATTTCTTCTGCCATGTTGCCCCACACAATGATGTCATCAATGCACTGAGGGTGTTCATGAGCTTCACCTTTTTCTAGTGCTTCCTGGATCAGTTCATGGCAAATGACAGGGCTGTGTTTCCACCAGTCAATTCCAGGTGTACTGGATGCCCCTCCCAAGGGAAAGCAAACTGTGACCTGCACTCGGCTGCCATAGGGATTGAGAAAAACACATTGACAGTATCAGTTGTGGCATACCACATGGCTGTCTTTAACTTCAGTTTGAATTGTAGTTCTATCATGTCCAGCATGACAGCAGTCAGTGGAGACTTGATTCGGGCCACAGTAAGTCCACTGTTAGCCTCCACTCTCCATTAGAATTCTACACGGGCCATATGGGACTACTAAATGGTGAAAAAACCTTGCTGATTATGCCTTGGCTCCCCAGTTGACAAATCAGCTTATGGGTGGGAATTGGGGAATCTTGGTTGGTGCAATATTGCTGCTGGTGCACCACTGAGGTAGTGAACAGCACTTGCTTAGCAAGCCCACAACAGAAGAGTCCTCTGAGAGGCCAGGCCGAGCAAGATATACAGCTGCTTAATGTCCTCCATCTCCAAGACAGCTATACCCTTTTGCACCTTTGAAGTACCCTTTCCTGAGACAGTCTATCCTAAGGACACACAGACCTTCTGAGACAGTAACAATGAGTTGCTTTTGCCACTCCTTCCTAGTTAGACACACTTCTGCCTCCAATAATTAGCTCTCAGGATCTCTCTGTCACTCCAGAAACAGAGATGGGTTCTGCCCCTTTATAATTTGATGGTATTAGGGTACAGTGTGCACAGGTGTCCTCTGAGGCTTTGCACTCCTGTGGTCCTGATGTGCTAGCCAATCAAATCCATACAGTCCAATAAATATGCTAGTCCCTTTTCTCCTCTTTGCTGAAAGCAGAGCCCATCTCAGAGTCTGGTCACAGCATTCATTACTCACTTCTTGTAAATGTGAATCATAAAAATCAGAAGTAAGATAGAATCATAGAATCATAGAATTACCTAGGTTCGAAAAGACCTACAAGATTATCCAGTCCAACCATCCGCCCACCACCAATAACCCCACTAAACCAGGTCTCTCAAAACTGTATCTAAACGTTTCTTGAACACCTCCAGGGACAGTGACTCAACCACCTCCCTGGGCAGCCCTTTCCAGCGCCTGACCACTCTTTCGAAAAAGTAGTATTTCCTCATGTCCTGCCTAAATCTCCTGTGGTGCAACTTGAGGCCGTTCCCTCTAGTCCTATCACAAGTTACCCAAGAAAAAAGATCGGCCTCCAGCTCACCACAACCTCCCTTCAAGTAGTTATAGAGAGTGATAAGGTCTCCCCTGAGCCTCCTCTTCTCCAGACTGAACAATCCCAGCTCCCTCAGCTGCTCCTTGTAAGGCCTGTGCTCCAGGCCCCTCACCAGCTTTGTTGCCCTTCTCTGTACTCAGTGTCTTTCTTGCAGTGAGGGGCCCAAAACTGGACACAGTACTTGAGGTGCGGCCTCACCAGGGCTGAGTACAGAGGGACAATGACTTCCCT